>NW_026967511.1:413038-681557 GCF_028390025.1 Pseudophryne corroboree | reverse complement strand
CAGGGGGGGGGCAGCAGGGGGGATGGGGGTATGAGAGGCAGGGGGCAGCTGGGGAGGGGGTATGAGGCAGGGGCAGCAGGGGATGGGGGTATGAGAGGCAGGGGGCAGCAGGGGATGGGGGGTATGAGAGGCAGGGGGCAGCAGGGGATGGGGGTATGAGAGGCAGGGGAGGGCAGCAGGGGATGGGGGTATGAGAGGCAGGGGGCAGCAGAGGAGGGGGGTATGAGAGGCAGGAGGGCAGCAGGGGGATGGGGGGGTATGAGGAGGGGGCAGGGGGATGGGGGTATGAGAGGCAGGGGGCAGCAGGGGATGGGGGTATGAGAGGCAGGGGGCAGCAGGGGAGGGGGGTATGAGAGGCAGTGGATGGGGGTATGAGAGGCAGGGGGCAGCAGGGGATGGGGGGTATGAGAGGCAGGGGGCAGCAGGGGAGGGGGGTATGAGAGGCAGGGGGCAGCAGGGGGAGGGGGGTATGAGAGGCAGGGGGGCAGCAGGGGAGGGGGGTATGAGAGGCAGGGGATGGGGGTATGAGAGGCAGGGGGCAGCAGGGGAGGGGGGTATGAGAGGCAGGGGATGGGGGTATGAGAGGCAGGGGGCAGCAGGGGTTGGGGGTATGAGAGGCAGGGGGCAGCAGGGGAGGGGGGTATGAGAGGCAGGGGGGCAGCAGGGGAGGGGGGTATGAGAGGCAGGGGATGGGGGTATGAGAGGCAGGGGGCAGCAGGGGATGGGGGTATGAGAGGCAGGGGGCAGCAGGGGAGGGGGGTATGAGAGGCAGGAGGCAGCAGGGGAGGGGGGGAATGAGAGGCAGGGGATGGGGGTATGAGAGGCAGGGGGCAGCAGGGGATGGGGTATGAGAGGCAGGGGGCAGCAGGGGAGGGGGGTATGAGAGGCAGGGGATGGGGGTATGAGAGGCAGGGGGCAGCAAGGGATGGGGGTATGAGAGGCAGGGGGCAGCAGGGGAGGGGGGTATGAGAGGCAGGGGGCAGCAGGGGAGGGGGGTATGAGAGGCAGGGGATGGGGGTATGAGAGGCAGGGGGCAGCAGGGGATGGGGGTATGAGAGGCAGGGGGCAGCAGGGGAGGGGGGGGTATGAGAGGCAGGGGGCAGCAGGGGAGGGGGGTATGAGAGGCAGGGGATGGGGGTATGAGAGGCAGGGGGCAGCAGGGGAGGGGGGTATGAGAGGCAGGGGATGGGGGTATGAGAGGCAGGGGGCAGCAGGGGTTGGGGGTATGAGAGGCAGGGGGCAGCAGGGGAGGGGGGTATGAGAGGCAGGGGATGGGGGTATGAGAGGCAGGGGGTATGAGAGGCAGGGGGCAGCAGAGGTGGGGGGTATGACAGGTAGGGGGGCAGCAGAGGTGGGGGGTATGACAGGTAGGGGGGCAGCAGAGGAAGGGGGTATGAGAGGCAGGGGGCAGCAGGGGAGTGGGGTATGGGAGGCAGGGGACAGCAGGGGTGGGGGGTATGAGAGGCAGGGGGGCAGCAGGGGAGGGGGGTATGGGAGGCAGGGGGACAGCAGGGGTGGGGGGTATGAGAGGCAGGGGGCAGCAGGGGAGTGGGGTATGAGAGGCAGGGGGCAGCAGGGGAGGGGGGTATGAGAGGCAGGGGGCAGCAGGGGAGGGGGGTATGAGAGGCAGGGGATGGGGGTATGAGAGGCAGGGGGCAGCAGGGGAGGGGGGTATGAGAGGCAGGGATGGGGGTATGAGAGGCAGGGGGGCAGCAGGTGTTGGGGGTATGAGAGGCAGGGGGCAGCAGGGGAGGGGGGTATGAGAGGCAGGGGATGGGGGGTATGAGAGGCAGGGGGCAGCAGAGGTGGGGGGGGTATGACAGGTAGGGGGCAGCAGAGGTGGGGGGTATGACAGGTAGGGGGCAGCAGAGGAAGGGGGGTATGAGAGGCAGGGGGCAGCAGGGGAGTGGGGTATGGGAGGCAGGGGGCAGCAGGGGAGGGGGGTATGAGAGGCAGGGGATGGGGGTATGAGAGGCAGGGGGCAGCAGGGGTTGGGGGTATGAGAGGCAGGGGGCAGCAGAGGTGGGGGGGTATGACAGGTAGGGGGCAGCAGAGGTGGGGGGTATGACAGGTAGGGGGCAGCAGAGGAAGGGGGTATGAGAGGCAGGGGACAGCAGGGGTGGGGGGTATGAGAGGCAGGGGGCAGCAGGGGAGGGGGGTATGGGAGGCAGGGGACAGCAGGGGTGGGGGGTATGAGAGGCAGGGGGCAGCAGGGGAGTGTGGGGGGTATGACAGGTAGGGGGGCAGCAGAGGAAGGGGGTATGAGAGGCAGGGGACAGCAGGGGGTGGGGGGTATGAGAGGCAGGGGGCAGCAGGGGAGGGGGGTATGGGAGGCAGGGGACAGCAGGGGTGGGGGGTATGAGAGGCAGGGGGGCAGCAGGGGAGGGGGGTATGGGAGGCAGGGGACAGCAGGGGTGGGGGGTATGAGAGGCAGGGGGCAGCAGGGGAGTGGGGTATGAGAGGGCAGGGGAGGCAGCAGGGGAGGGGGGTATAAGAGGCAGGGGGCAGCAGGGGAGGGGGGGTATGGGAGGCAGGGGAGGGGGATATGGGAGGCAGGGGGCAGCAGGGGAGGGGGGTATGAGAGGCAGGGGGCAGCAGGGGATGGGGGTATGGGAGGCAGGGGGAGGGGGTATGAGAGGCAGGGGGCAGCAGGGGAGGGGGGGTATGAGAGGCAGGGGGCAGCAGGGGATGGGGGGTATGGGAGGCAGGGTGAGGGGGGTATGAGAGGCAGGGGCAGCAGGGGAGGGGGGTATGAGAGGCAGGGGGCAGCAGGGGATTGGGGTATGGGAGGCAGGGGAGGGGGGTATGGGAGGCAGGGGGCAGCAGGGGAGGGGGGGTATGAGAGGCAGGGGGCAGCAGGGGAGGGTGGGTATGAGAGGCAGGGGGCAGCAGAGGTGGGGGGTATGACAGGTAGTGGGCAGCAGAGGGTGGGGGGGTATGAGAGGTAGGGGGCAGCAGAGGAGGGGGGTATGAGAGGTAGGGGGCAGCAGAGGAGGGGGTATGAGAGGCAGGGGAAGGGGTTATGAGAGGCAGGGGGCCGCAGGGGAGTGGGGTATGAGAGGCAGGGGGCAGCACTGGAGGGGGGTATGAGAGGTAGGGGCAGCAGGGGGAGGAGGGGGGGTATGAGAGGCACGGGGCAGCAGGGGATGGGGGTATGAGAGGCAGGGGGCAGCAGGGGATGGGGGTATGAGAGGCAGGGGGCAGCAGGGGAGGGGGGTATGAGAGGCAGGGGATGGGGGTATGAGAGGCAGGGGAGGGGGGTAGTATGGGAGGCAGGGGGCAGCAGGGGAGGGGGGTATGAGAGGCAGGGGGGCAGCAGGGGAGGGGGGTATGAGAGGCAGGGGGGCAGCAGAGGTGGGGGGTATGACAGGTAGTGGGCAGCAGAGGTGGGGGGGTATGAGAGGTAGGGGGCAGCAGAGGAGGGGGGGTATGAGAGGTAGGGGGCAGCAGAGTAGGGGGGTATGAGAGGCAGGGGAGGGGGTTATGAGAGGCAGGGGGCAGCAGGGGAGTGGGGTATGAGAGGCAGGGGGCAGCACTGGAGGGGGGTATGAGAGGTAGGGGGCAGCAGGGGAGGGGGGGGTATGAGAGGCACGGGGCAGCAGGGGATGGGGGTATGAGAGGCAGGGGGCAGCAGGGGATGGGGGTATGAGAGGCAGGGGGCAGCAGGGGAGGGGGGTATGAGAGGCAGGGGATGGGGGTATGAGAGGCAGGGGGCAGCAGGGGATGGGGGTATGAGAGGCAGGGGGCAGCAGGGGATGAGGGTATGAGAGGCAGGGGGCAGCAGGGGAGGGGGGGTATGAGAGGCAGGGGGCAGCAGGGGAGGGGGGTATGAGAGGCAGGGGATGGGGGTATGAGACGCAGGGGGCAGCAGGGGATGGGGGTATGAGAGGCAGGGGGCAGCAGGGGATGGGGGTATGAGAGGCAGGGGGCAGCTGGGGAGGGGGGTATGAGAGGGGCAGGGGGCAGCAGGGGATGGGGGGTATGAGAGGCAGGGGGGCAGCAGGGGATGGGGGTATGAGAGGCAGGGGGCAGCAGGGGATGGGGGTATGAGAGGCAGGGGGCAGCAGGGGATGGGGGTATGAGAGGCAGGGGGCAGCAGGGGGAGGGGGGGTATGAGAGGCAGGAGGCAGCAGGGGAGGGGGGTATGAGCAGGCAGGGGATGGGGGTATGAGAGGCAGGGGGCAGCAGGGGGATGGGGGTATGAGAGGCAGGGGGCAGCAGGGGAGGGGGGTATGAGAGCAGGGCAGGGGATGGGGGTATGAGAGGCAGGGGGCAGCAGGGGATGGGGGTATGAGAGGCAGGGGGCAGCAGGGGAGGGGGGGTATGAGGCAGGGGGCAGCAGGGGAGGGGGGTATGAGAGGCAGGGGGATGGGGGTATGAGAGGCAGGGGGCAGCAGGGGAGGGGGGGTATGAGAGGCAGGGGATGGGGGTATGAGAGGCAGGGGCAGCAGGGGATGGGGGTATGAGAGGCAGGGGGCAGCAGGGGATGGGGGTATGAGAGGCAGGGGGCAGCAGGGGAGGGGGGTATGAGAGGCAGGAGGCAGCAGGGGAGGGGGGTATGAGAGGCAGGGGATGGGGGTATGAGAGGCAGGGGGCAGCAGGGGATGGGGGTATGAGAGGCAGGGGGCAGCAGGGGAGGGGGGTATGAGAGGCAGGGGATGGGGGTATGAGAGGCAGGGGGCAGCAAGGGATGGGGGTATGAGAGGCAGGGGGCAGCAGGGGAGGGGGGTATGAGAGGCAGGGGGCAGCAGGGGAGGGGGGTATGAGAGGCAGGGGATGGGGGTATGAGAGGCAGGGGGCAGCAGGGGATGGGGGTATGAGAGGCAGGGGGCAGCAGGGGAGGGGGGTATGAGAGGCAGGGGGCAGCTGGGGAGGGGGGTATGAGAGGCAGGGGGCAGCAGGGGATGGGGGTATGAGAGGCAGGGGGCAGCAGGGGATGGGGGTATGAGAGGCAGGGGGCAGCAGGGGAGGGGGGTATGAGAGGCAGGAGGCAGCAGGGGAGGGGGGTATGAGAGGCAGGGGATGGGGGTATGAGAGGCAGGGGGCAGCAGGGGATGGGGGTATGAGAGGCAGGGGGCAGCAGGGGAGGGGGGTATGAGAGGCAGGGGATGGGGGTATGAGAGGCAGGGGGCAGCAAGGGATGGGGGTATGAGAGGCAGGGGGCAGCAGGGGAGGGGGGTATGAGAGGCAGGGGGCAGCAGGGGAGGGGGGTATGAGAGGCAGGGGATGGGGGTATGAGAGGCAGGGGGCAGCAGGGGATGGGGGTATGAGAGGCAGGGGGCAGCAGGGGAGGGGGGTATGAGAGGCAGGGGGCAGCTGGGGAGGGGGGTATGAGAGGCAGGGGATGGGGGTATGAGAGGCAGGGGGCAGCAGGGGAGGGGGGTATGAGAGGCAGGGGATGGGGGTATGAGAGGCAGGGGGCAGCAGGGGTTGGGGGTATGAGAGGCAGGGGGCAGCAGGGGAGGGGGGTATGAGAGGCAGGGGATGGGGGTATGAGAGGCAGGGGGTATGAGAGGCAGGGGGTAGCAGAGGTGGGGGGTATGACAGGTAGGGGGCAGCAGAGGTGGGGGGTATGACAGGTAGGGGGCAGCAGAGGAAGGGGGTATGAGAGGCAGGGGGCAGCAGGGGAGTGGGGTATGGGAGGCAGGGGGCAGCAGAGGTGGGGGGTATGACAGGTAGGGGGCAGCAGAGGAAGGGGGTATGAGAGGCAGGGGGCAGCAGGGGAGTGGGGTATGGGAGGCAGGGGGCATAAGGGGAGGGGGGTATGAGAGGCAGGGGATGGGGGTATGAGAGGCAGGGGGCAGCAGGGGTTGGGAGTATGAGAGGCAGGGGGCAGCAGAGGTGGGGGGTATGACAGGTAGGGGGCAGCAGAGGTGGGGGGTATGACAGGTAGGGGGCAGCAGAGGAAGGGGGTATGAGAGGCAGGGGTGGGGGGTATGAGAGGCAGGGGGCAGCAGGGGAGTGGGGTATGGGAGGCAGGGGGCAGCAGGGGAGGGGGGTATGAGAGGCAGGGGATGGGGGTATGAGAGGCAGGGGGCAGCAGGGGTTGGGGGTATGAGAGGCAGGGGGCAGCAGAGGTGGGGGGTATGACAGGTAGGGGGCAGCAGAGGTGGGGGGTATGACAGGTAGGGGGCAGCAGAGGAAGGGGGTATGAGAGGCAGGGGACAGCAGGGGTGGGGGGTATGAGAGGCAGGGGGCAGCAGGGGAGGGGGGTATGGGAGGCAGGGGACAGCAGGGGTGGGGGGTATGAGAGGCAGGGGGCAGCAGGGGAGTGGGGGGTATGACAGGTAGGGGGCAGCAGAGGAAGGGGGTATGAGAGGCAGGGGGCAGCAGGGGAGTGGGGTATGAGAGGCAGGGGGCAGCAGAGGTGGGGGGTATGACAGGCAGGGGGCAGTCAGTAAGGGGGTGCAACTGGGGGGTCACCTGGTGGAGGAGGCGGCAGCAGCAGAGGAGACCGGTGACGGAGCACTGTGTACAGGAAGTGGGCGGGGCAGTATTTCCGGGTCTATGGTTAGGGACATCCGCAGTCACTCAGCAACCAGGAATAGACACGCCCACTCACTGCCCATAGGCCGCAGACAACCATCACTCACCTCTAGTTCCGCTCACTCTACCGTTCATAGGCCGAAGCTTCCGTCACTCAGAACCGCCGTCTGTTCTTTCCATAAGCCGAAGCCCCGCCCAGTCCCTCGCCCATTGACAGCGGTAAACCGTCACTCGGCCAGCCCCGCCCCTGCCTCCCACCAATGGTCGAAATTGCCCGTCACTCACACAATCTCCCGCCCATAGACCGCAGCACAGTCCACGCCTCCTCTACCTCCCATTGGCCGCAGTACAGTACCGCCCCACTCTCTCCCCCATTAGCTGCAGCTCAGTCCCCGCCCTCCTCTGCCTCCCGCCCCCCCCCCCCCCCCACCCCCCTCCGGTCTCTGTTTACGTCATTTTCTTCTGCTCACACAGACTAAGCCAATATGGCGGCGCCCATAGGGAGCCAGCAACATGGCGCCTGCCCCCTCCTGATGCTGTCCTGTGTGTGTATGATGTGTACAGACCCCCTGTCTGTGTGGAGTGTGTATGTGCTCCCCAGGTGGGGACCCTGTCAGTGTGATTCCCTCCAGAGGCATTGTGGGTATTGGCGCCCCGGTGTGCACGTTACTATGGCAGGGATGGTATCCGGTCTTTAGGTCAACCCTCTCTAAGTCGACACTGACTGAAGGTCGACGCATGACTAGGTCATCAGGTATGAAACGGCAACATGGTCTAGTTAGCAACAATCTAGTCATGTGTCAACCTTCAGTCAGTGTCGACCTACTTACTGTCGACCTAGACAGCGTCGACCCAATGATCCACGCCTGGCAGGGATAACCCGGCAGGGACGGCTGCATGTGATGGAGCCATTGCTGAGTAATAAGGTCTGAGGGTTCCCGGGAAAATCTAGGGACAACGGCACCAGAGGAGAGCGCGGAGAGAGCCCGCACAGGAGAAGAGCGCGGAGAGAGCCCGCACAGGAGAAGAGCGCGGAGAGAGCCCACACAGAAGAAGAGCGCAGAGAGAGCCCACACAGGAGAAGAGCGCGGAGAGAGCCCACACAGGAGAAGAGCGCGGAGAGAGCCCGCACAGGAGAAGAGCGCAGAGAGAGCCCGCACAGGAGAAGAGCGCGGAGAGAGCCCGCACAGGAGAAGAGCGCGGAGAGAGCCCGCACAGGAGAAGAGCGCGGAGAGAGCCCGCACAGGAGAAGAGCGCGGAGAGAGCCCGCACAGGAGAAGAGCGCGGAGAGAGCCCGCACAGGAGAAGAGCGCGGAGAGAGCCCGCACAGGAGAAGAGCGCGGAGAGAGCCCGCACAGGAGAAGAGCGCGGAGAGAGCCCGCACAGGAGAAGAGCGCGGAGAGAGCCCGCACAGGAGAAGAGCGCGGAGAGAGCCCGCACAGGAGAAGAGCGCGGAGAGAGCCCGCACAGGAGAAGAGCGCGGAGAGAGCATGCACAGGAGAAGAGCACGGAGAGAGCCCGCACAGGAGAAGAGCGCGGGGAGAGCCCGCACAGGAGAAGAGCGTGGAGAGAGCCCGCACAGGAGAAGAGCGCGGAGAGAGCCCGCACAGGAGAAGAGCGCGGAGAGAGCCCGCACAGGAGAAGAGCGCGGAGAGAGCCCACACAGAAGAAGAGCGCAGAGAGAGCCCGCACAGGAGAAGAGCACGGAGAGAGCCCGCACAGGAGAAGAGCGCGGGGAGAGCCCGCACAGGAGAAGAGCGTGGAGAGAGCCCGCACAGGAGAAGAGCGCGGAGAGAGCCCGCACAGGAGAAGAGCGCGGAGAGAGCCCGCACAGGAGAAGAGCGCGGAGAGAGCCCGCACAGGAGAAGAGCGCGGAGAGAGCCCGCACAGGAGAAGAGCGCGGAGAGAGCCCGCACAGGAGAAGAGCGCGGAGAGAGCCCGCACAGGAGAAGAGCGCGGAGAGAGCCCGCACAGGAGAAGAGCGCGGAGAGAGCCCGCACAGGAGAAGAGCGCGGAGAGAGCCCGCACAGGAGAAGAGCGCGGAGAGAGCCCGCACAGGAGAAGAGCGCGGAGAGAGCCCGCACAGGAGAAGAGCGCGGAGAGAGCCCGCACAGGAGAAGAGCGCGGAGAGAGCATGCACAGGAGAAGAGCACGGAGAGAGCCCGCACAGGAGAAGAGCGCGGGGAGAGCCCGCACAGGAGAAGAGCGTGGAGAGAGCCCGCACAGGAGAAGAGCGCGGAGAGAGCCCGCACAGGAGAAGAGCGCGGAGAGAGCCCGCACAGTCCCCGCCATCTCTCTCCAACTGGCTGCAGGACAGTCCCCACAGACAGCTGCCTACTGCCTCCCAGTCACTGTATACATCACTTTCTGCTGCTCACGCAGACTAAGCCAACATGGCGGCGCCCATAGGGAGCCAGCAACATGGCACCTGCCCCCTCCTGATGCAGTGCTGTGTGTGTATGATGTGTACAGATCCCCCTGTAGGGGAGGAGGCACTGATGTAGGGGGGAGGGGGAGTGATACTATGCTGGTGCTAATGCCCAGTGACAGGGGAGGAGGACGGAGGTAATAGTGATCACCTCACCTGGATACACGCCCCTCACTGCCCGCTAGGGATGTCCATCTCTATGTTACCTGTGTAATGCCCCCGCCCTATCTCCTCCCTCTCACACCTCACCTGGGTACATGCCCCTCACTACCCACTAGGGATGTCCATCGCTGTGTTACCTGTGTAATGCCCCCGCCCTATCTCCTCCCTCTCACACCTCACCTGGGTACATGCCCCTCACTACCCACTAGGGATGTCCATCGCTGTGTTACCTGTGTAATGCCCCCGCCCTATCTCCTCCCTCTCACACCTCACCTGGGTACATGCCCCTCACTACCCACTAGGGATGTCCATCGCTGTGTTACCTGTGTAATGCCCCCGCCCTGTCTCCCCCTCTCACACCTCACCTGGGTACATGCCCCTCACTACCCACTAGGGATGTCCATCGCTGCGTCACCTGTGTAATACCCCCCGCCCTGTCTCCCCCTCTCACACCTCACCTGGGTACATGCCCCTCACTGCCCGCTAGGGATGTCTATCGCTGTGTTACCTGTGTAATACCCCCCCCCCCCCCCCCGCCCTGTCTCCTCCCCTCTCACACCTCACCTGGGTACATGCCCCTCACTGCCCGCTAGGGATGTCTATCGCTGTGTTACCTGTGTAATACCCTCTCCCCCCCCCGCCCTGTCTCCTCCCCTCTCACACCTCACCTGGGTACATGCCCCTCACTGCCCGCTAGGGATGTCTATCGCTATGTTACCTGTGTAATACACACCCCCCCGCCCTGTCTCCCCGCTCTCACACCTCACCTGGGTACATGCCCCTCACTGCCCGCTAGGGATGTCTATCGCTGTGTTACCTGTGTAATACACACACCCCCGCCCTGTCTCCCCCCTCTCACACCTCACCTGGGTACATGCCCCTCACTGCCCGCTAGGGATGTCCATCGCTGTGTTACCTGTGTAATGCCCACCGCCCTATCTCCTCCCTCTCACACCTCACCTGGGTACATGCCCCTCACTGCCCACTAGGGATGTCCATCGCTGTTACCTGTGTAATGCCCACCGCCCTAGCTCCTCCCTCTCACACCTCACCTGGGTACATGCCCCTCACTGCCCACTAGGGATGTCCATCACTGTGTTACCTGTGTAATACCCCCCGCCCTGTCTCCCCCTCTCACACCTCACCTGGGTACATGCCCCTCACTGCCCGCTAGGGATGTCTATCGCTGTGTTACCTGTGTAATACCCCCCCCCCCCGCCCTGTCTCCCCCTCTCACACCTCACCTGGGTACATGCCCCTCACTGCCCGCTAGGGATGTCTATCGCTGTGTTACCTGTGTAATACCCCCCGCCCTGTCTCCTCCCTCTCACACCTCACCTGGGTACATGCCCCTCACTGCCTGCTAGGGATGGCCATAGATGCATTACCTGTGTAATGCCCCCCGCCCTGTCTCCTCCCTCTCACACCTCACCTGGGTACATGCCCTCACTGCCCGCTAGGGATGGCCATCACTGTGTTACCTGTGTAATACCCTCTCCCTGTCTCCCCCCCGCTCACACCTCACCTGGGTACATGCCCCTCACTGCCCACTAGGGATGTCCATCACTGTGTTACCTGTGTTATGCCCCCCTCTCACACCTCACCTGGGTACATGCCCTCACTGCCCGCTAGGGATGGCCATCGCTGGGCATAAGGCTGTGTAATAATATGTAATATGTAATGGGCATAACATTGTGTAATAATGTGTAATGGGCATTATGGATGTGTTATAATGTGTAATGGGCATAATGGTGTGTAATAATATGTATCGAGCATTACGGATATGTAATAATGTGTAATGGGCATTACGGTGTGTGTAATAATGTGTAATGGGCATTACGGTGTGTAATAATGTTTAATGGGTATTACGGTGTGTAATAATGTGTAATGGGCATTACGGTGTGTAATAATGTGTAATGGGCATTACGGTGTGTGTAATAATGTGTAATGGGCATTACGGTGTGTAATAATGTTTAATGGGTATTATGGTGTGTAATAATGTGTAATGGGCATTACGGTGTGTAATAATGTGTAATGGGCATTACGGTGTGTGTAATAATGTGTAATGGGCATTACGGTGTGTAATAATGTTTAATGGGTATTACGGTGTGTAATAATGTGTAATGGGCATTATGGTGTGTAATAATGTGTTATGGGCATTACGGTGTGTAATAATGTTTAATGGGTATTACGGTGTGTAATAATGTGTAATGGGCATTACGGTGTGTAATAATGTGTAATGGGCATAATGGTGTGTAATAATATGTATCGAGCATTACGGATATGTAATAATGTGTAATGGGCATTACGGTGTGTAATAATGTTTAATGGGTATTATGGTGTGTAATAATGTGTAATGGGCATTACGGTGTGTAATAATGTGTAATGGGCATTACGGTGTGTGTAATAATGTGTAATGGGCATTACGGTGTGTAATAATGTTTAATGGGTATTACGGTGTGTAATAATGTGTAATGGGCATTATGGTGTGTAATAATGTGTTATGGGCATTACGGTGTGTAATAATGTTTAATGGGTATTACGGTGTGTAATAATGTGTAATGGGCATTACGGTGTGTAATAATGTGTAATGGGCATAATGGTGTGTAATAATATGTATCGAGCATTACGGATATGTAATAATGTGTAATGGGCATTACGGTGTGTGTAATAATGTGTAATGGCCATTCCGGTGTGTAATAATGTTTAATGGGTATTACGGTGTGTAATAATGTGTAATGGGCATTACGGTGTGTAATAATGTGTAATGGGTAATACGGTGTGTAATAATGTTTAATGGGTATTACGGTGTGTAATAATGTGTAATGGGCATTACGGTGTGTAATAATGTGTAATGGGCATAATGGTGTGTAATAATATGTATCGAGCATTACGGATATGTAATAATGTGTAATGGGCATTACGGTGTGTGTAATAATGTGTAATGGCCATTCCGGTGTGTAATAATGTTTAATGGGTATTACGGTGTGTAATAATGTGTAATGGGTATTACGGTGTGTAATAATGTGTAATGGGCATTACGGTGTGTAATAATGTGTAATGGGTAATACGGTGTGTAATAATGTTTAATGGGTATTACGGTGTGTAATAATGTGTAATGGGTATTACGGTGTGTAATAATGTGTAATGGGCATTACGGTGTGTAATAATGTGTAATGGGTAATACGGTGTGTAATAATGTGTAATGGGCATTACGGTGTGTAATAATGTGTAATGTGCATTACGGTGTGTGTAATAATGTGTAATGGGCATTACGGGGTGTAATAATGTTTAATGGGCATAACATGTGTAATAATGTGTAATGGGCATTACGGTGTGTAATAATGTGTAATGGGTATTACGGTGTGTAATAATGTTTAATGGGTATTACGGTGTGTAATAATGTGTAATGGGCATTACGGTGTGTAATAATGTGTAATGGGTATTACGGTGTGTAATAATGTTTAATGGGTATTACGGTGTGTAATAATGTGTAATGGGCATTACGGTGTGTAATAATGTGTAATGGGCATTACGGTGTGTAATGGGCATAATGGTGTGTAATAATATGTATCGAGCATTACGGATATGTAATAATGTGTAATGGGCATTACGGTGTGTGTAATAATGTGTAATGGCCATTCCGGTGTGTAATAATGTTTAATGGGTATTACGGTGTGTAATAATGTGTAATGGGCATTACGGTGTGTAATAATGTGTAATGGGTAATACGGTGTGTAATAATGTTTAATGGGTATTACGGTGTGTAATAATGTGTAATGGGCATTACGGTGTGTAATAATGTGTAATGGGCATAATGGTGTGTAATAATATGTATCGAGCATTACGGATATGTAATAATGTGTAATGGGCATTACGGTGTGTGTAATAATGTGTAATGGCCATTCCGGTGTGTAATAATGTTTAATGGGTATTACGGTGTGTAATAATGTGTAATGGGTATTACGGTGTGTAATAATGTGTAATGGGCATTACGGTGTGTAATAATGTGTAATGGGTAATACGGTGTGTAATAATGTTTAATGGGTATTACGGTGTGTAATAATGTGTAATGGGTATTACGGTGTGTAATAATGTGTAATGGGCATTACGGTGTGTAATAATGTGTAATGGGTAATACGGTGTGTAATAATGTGTAATGGGCATTACGGTGTGTAATAATGTGTAATGTGCATTACGGTGTGTGTAATAATGTGTAATGGGCATTACGGGGTGTAATAATGTTTAATGGGCATAACATGTGTAATAATGTGTAATGGGCATTACGGTGTGTAATAATGTGTAATGGGTATTACGGTGTGTAATAATGTTTAATGGGTATTACGGTGTGTAATAATGTGTAATGGGCATTACGGTGTGTAATAATGTGTAATGGGCATTACGGTGTGTAATAATGTGTAATGGGTATTACGGTGTGTAATAATGTTTAATGGGTATTACGGTGTGTAATAATGTGTAATGGGCATTACGGTGTGTAATAATGTGTAATGGGCATTACGGTGTGTAATAATGTGTAATGGGCATAACGGTGTGTAATAATGTATAATGGGTATTACGGTGTGTAATAATGTGTAATGGGTATTACGGTGTGTAATAATGTGTAATGGGCATTACGGTGTGTAATAATGTGTAATGGGCATAACGGTGTGTAATAATGTATAATGGGTATTACGGTGTGTAATAATGTTTAATGGGCATAACATGTGTAATAATGTGTAATGGGCATTACGGTGTGTAATAATGTGTAATGGGTATTACGGTGTGTAATAATGTGTAATGGGCATAACGGTGTGTAATAATGTGTAATGGGCATTACGGTGTTTAATAATGTGTAATGGGCATTACGGTGTGTAATAATGTGTAACGGGCATTACGGTGTGTAATAATGTGTAATGGGTATTACGGTGTGTAATAATGTTTAATGGGTATTACGGTGTGTAATAATGTGTAATGGGCATTACGGTGTGTAATAATGTGTAATGGGCATTACGGTGTGTAATAATTTGTAATGGGCATAACGGTGTGTAATAATGTGCAATGGGCATTATGGTGTGTAATAATGTGTAATGGGCATTACGGTGTGTAATAATGTGTAATGGGTATTACGGTGTGTAATAATGTGTAATGGGTATTACGGTGTGTAATAATGTGTAATGGGCATAACGGTGTGTAATAATGTGTAATGGGCATTACGGTGTTTAATAATGTGTAATGGGCATTACGGTGTGTAATAATGTGTAACGGGCATTACGGTGTGTAATAATGTGTAATGGGTATTACGGTGTGTAATAATGTTTAATGGGTATTACGGTGTGTAATAATGTGTAATGGGCATTACGGTGTGTAATAATGTGTAATGGGCATTACGGTGTGTAATAATGTGTAATGGGCATAACGGTGTGTAATAATGTGCAATGGGCATTATGGTGTGTAATAATGTGTAATGGGCATTACGGTGTGTAATAATGTGTAATGGGTATTACGGTGTGTAATAATGTGTAATGGGCATTACGGTGTGTAATAATGTGTAATGGGCATTACGGTGTTTAATAATGTGTAATGGGCATTACGGTGTGTAATAATGTGTAACGGGCATTACGGTGTGTAATAATGTGTAATGGGTATTACGGTGTGTAATAATGTTTAATGGGTATTACGGTGTGTAATAATGTGTAATGGGCATTACGGTGTGTAATAATGTGTAATGGGCATTACGGTGTGTAATAATGTGTAATGGGCATAACGGTGTGTAATAATGTGCAATGGGCATTATGGTGTGTAATAATGTGTAATGGGCATTACGGTGTGTAATAATGTGTAATGGGTATTACGGTGTGTAATAATGTGTAATGGGCATTACGGTGTGTAATAATGTGTAATGGGCATTACGGTGTGTAATAATGTGTAATGGGCATAACGGTGTGTAATAATGTGCAGTGGGCATTACAGTGTGTAATAATGTGTAATGGGTATTACGGTGTGTAATAATGTGTAATGGGCATTACGGTGTGTGTAATAATGTGTAATGGGCATTACGGTGTGTAATAATGTTTAATGGGTATTACGGTGTGTAATAATGTGTAATGGGCATTACGGTGTGTAATAATGTGTAATGGGCATAACGGTGTGTAATAATGTGTAATGGGCATAACGGTGTGTAATAATGTGTAATGGCCATTCCGGTGTGTAATAATGTTTAATGGGTATTACGGTGTGTAATAATGTGTAATGTGCATTACGGTGTGTAATAATGTGTAATGGGCATAATGGTGTGTAATAATATGTATCGAGCATTACAGTGTGTAATAATGTGTAATGGGCATTACGGTGTGTAATAATGTGTAATGGGAATTACGGTGTGTAATAATGTGTAATGGGCATTACGGTGTGTAATAATGTGTAATGGGCATAATGGTGTGTAATAATATGTATCGAGCATTACAGTGTGTAATAATGTGTAATGGGCATTACGGTGTGTAATAATGTGTAATGGGCATAACGGTGTGTAATAATGTGTAATGGCCATTCCGGTGTGTAATAATGTGTAATGGGTATTATGGTGTGTAATAATGTGTAATGTGCATTACGGTGTGTAATAATGTGTAATGGGCATAATGGTGTGTAATAATATGTATCGAGCATTACAGTGTGTAATAATGTGTAATGGGCATTAAGTGTGTAATAATGTGTAATGGGCATTACAGTGTGTAATAATGTGTATTGGGCATTAAGTGTGTAATAATGTGTAATGGGCATTACGGTGTGTAATAATGTGTAATGGGAATTACGGTGTGTAATAATGTGTAATGGCCATTCCGGTGTGTAATAATGTTTAATGGGTATTACGGTGTGTAATAATGTGTAATGGGCATTATGGTGTGTAATAATGTTTAATGGGTATTACGGTGTGTAATAATGTGTAATGGGTATTACGGTGTGTAATAATGTGCAATGGGCATTACGGTGTGTAATAATGTGTAATGGGCATAACGGTGTGTAATAATGTGCAATGGGCATTACGGTGTGTAATAATGTGTAATGGGCATTACGGTGTGTAATAATGTGTAATGGGAATTACGGTGTGTAATAATGTGTAATGGCCATTCCGGTGTGTAATAATGTTTAATGGGTATTACGGTGTGTAATAATGTGTAATGGGCATTATGGTGTGTAATAATGTTTAATGGGTATTACGGTGTGTAATAATGTGTAATGGGCATTACGGTGTGTAATAATGTGTAATGGGCATAACGGTGTGTAATAATGTGCAATGGGCATTACGGTGTGTAATAATGTGTAATGGGCATAACGGTGTGTAATAATGTGCAATGGGCATTACGGTGTGTAATAATGTGTAATGGGTATTACGGTGTGTAATAATGTTTAATGGGCATTATGGTGTGTAATAATGTGCAATGGGCATGTAGCTGGGTGCCACTTTCCATATATACACCACACCTCGGTTGCCTAGGTTCCGGCAAGGAGAAGCTGGACGGCTCCAGCAGGGGAAATTCAGCAGCAGCCACCGCAGTTGGGTGCTACACATATTGCTACACATATTGATATACTACGCTCTGTCTGCATAAGCCTCAGGAAGGAGAAGACAGGTGGCTGCAGCAGAGAAAATACAGCGGCACGCCGCCACGGCCGTGGGCATTTTCTACCAGTAAGGATATTACTACCTGGGCCGCGGCGAGGTGAGATCCAGTTCTTTAATTGACATAATTTCCATTGTTGTTCGACACGCGACACCTTATGTGCCCACGGACGAGAAAATTTCTCTACATGCTAACCTAAGTCTGCTAATATAAAGGTCAGTAACAGTCTGTTTATTAAAATCGGATTAAGGGAAAATAGTGCTGCAGCAGTCACTATTTCTAATTGAATACAAGCTACAACTTATAAAATGTAAGTGGTATATACAATCTCCAGCTGAGTGTGGATAAAGAATTCAGGATTGATCTGTGCGGGACATTAAGTTCTACCCTAGCCACGCAAGTGGAAACTACAGAAATTCTGTAGTCAAACCAGTGGCGAAAGTTTGTCCCAGTTGCCCGTAGGCAAGAAAAATATTGGTCCCCCCCTATATATAATCCGTGAGCAAATAAGATGCCGCTTTGAAATCCGAGTAAAACCGAAACCACTCATCTCTCATTCTAACTATATGGAGCTACAACAAAACCGTTGCAACTAGGCAGATCTATGTAGGGGTCCAGCCACTCACTACATAGATCCACTCAGCCACACTCTACATAGATCTGCTCAGCCACTCACTATATAGATCTGCTCAGCCACTCACTACATGGATCTGCTCAGCCACACACTACATAGATCTGCTCAGTCACACACTACATAGATCTACTCAGCCACACACTACATAGATCCACTCAGCCACACTCTACATAGATCTGCTCAGTCACACACTACATAGATCCGCTCAGCCACACTCTACATAGATCCACTCAGCCACACACTATATAGATCTGCTCAGCCACACACTACATAGATCTGCTCAGCCACTCACTACATAGATCTGCTCAGCCACTCACTACATAGATCTGCTCAGTCACACACTACATAGATCTGCTCAGTCACACACTACATAGATCTGCTCAGCCACTCACTACATAGATCTGCTCAGTCACACACTACATAGATCTGCTCTGTCACACACTATATAGATCTGCTCTGTCACACACTACATAGATCTGCTCAGCCACACTCTACATAGATCCACTCAGCCACACACTACATAGATCTGCTCAGCCACACACTACATAGATCTGCTCAGCCACACACTACATAGATCCACTCAGCCACACACTACATAGATCTGCTCAGCCACACACTACATAGATCCGCTCAGTCACACACTACATAGATCCACTCAGCCACACACTACATAGATCTGCTCAGTCACACACTACATAGATCTGCTCAGCCACACACTACATAGATCTGCTCAGTCACACACTACATAGATCTGCTCAGCCACACACTACATAGATCTGCTCAGCCACACACTACATAGATCTGCTCAGCCACACACTACATAGATCTGCTCAGCCACACACTACATAGATCTGCTCAGCCACACACTACATAGATCTGCTCAGTCACACACTACATCAGGGCTGGCCAAACCGGTCCTCGAGATCTACCAACAGTTCATGTTTTCCAGGCCTCCTGGAGACCTGTAGAATTGTCTGTTAGGAATGAATGCAGCACATCTTAATTAGTACTGACTACACCTGTGCATCAGCTAGGTGATCTGGAAAATGTGTACTGTTGGTAGATCTCGAGGACTGGTTTGGCCAGCCCTGCACTACATAGATCTACTCAGCCACACACTACATATATCTACTCAGCCACACACTACATAGATCTGCTCAGCCACACACTACATAGATCTGCTCAGTCACACACTACATAGATCTGCTCAGCCACACACTCTACATAGATCTGCTCAGCCACACTCTACATAGATCTGCTCAGCCACACACTACATAGATCTGCTCAGCCACACTCTACATAGATCTGCTCAGCCACACACTACATAGATCTGCTCAGCCACACTCTACATAGATCTGCTCAGCCACACACTACATAGATCTGCTCAGCCACACGCTACATAGATCTGCTCAGTCACACACTACATAGATCTGCTCAGCCACACACACTACATAGATCTGCTCAGCCACACACTACATAGATCTGCTCAGTCACACACTACATAGATCTACTCAGCCACACACTACATAGATCTACTCAGCCACACTCTACATAGATCTGCTCAGCCACACACTACATAGATCTGCTCAGTCACACACTACATAGATCTGCTCAGTCACACACTACATAGATCTGCTCAGCCACACACTCTACATAGATCTGCTCAGTCACACACTACATAGATCTGCTCAGTCACACACTACATAGATCTGCTCAGTCACACACTACATAGATCTACTCAGCCACACACTACATAGATCTACTCAGCCACACTCTACATAGATCTGCTCAGTCACACACTACATAGATCTGCTCAGCCACACACTACATAGATCTGCTCAGCCACACTCTACATAGATCTGCTCAGCCACACTCTACATAGATCTGCTCAGCCACACTCTACATAGATCTGCTCAGCCACACTCTACATAGATCTGCTCAGTCACACACTACATAGATCTGCTCAGTCACACTCTACATAGATCTGCTCAGTCACACACTACATAGATCTGCTCAGCCACCCACTACATAGATCTGCTCAGTCACACACTACATAGATCTGCTCAGCCACACACTACATAGATCTGCTCAGCCACACTCTACATAGATCTGCTCAGTCACACACTACATAGATCTGCTCAGCCCCACACTACATAGATCTGTTCAGCCCCACACTACATAGATCTACTCAGCCACACACTACATAGATCTACTCAGCCACACTCTACATAGATCTGCTCAGTTACACACTACATAGATCTGCTCAGCCACACACTACATAGATCTGCCCAGCCACACTCTACAAAGATCTGCTCAGCCACTCTCTACATAGATCTGCTCAGCCACTCTCTACATAGATCTGCTCAGTCACACTCTACATAGATCTGCTCAGTCACACACTACATAGATCTGCTCAGCCACCCACTACATAGATCTGCTCAGTCACACACTACATAGATCTGCTCAGCCACACACTACATAGATCTGCTCAGCCCCACACTACATAGATCTACTCAGTCACACACTACATAGATCTACTCAGCCACACTCTACATAGATCTGCTCAGTCACACACTACATAGATCTGCTCAGCCACACACTACATAGATCTGCCCAGCCACACTCTACATAGATCTGCTCAGCCACACTCTACATAGATCTGCTCAGTCACACACTACATAGATCTGCTCAGTCACACACTACATAGATCTGCTCAACCACACTCTACATAGATCTGCTCAGTCACACACTACATAGATCTGCTCAGTCACACACTACATAGATCTGCTCAGTCACACACTACATAGATCTGCTCTGTCACACACAATCTCCAGCTGAGTGTGGATAAAGAATTCAGGATTGATCTGTGCGGGACATTAAGTTCTACCCTAGCCACGCAAGTGGAAACTACAGAAATTCTGTAGTCAAACCAGTGGCGAAAGTTTGTCCCAGTTGCCCGTAGGCAAGAAAAATATTGGTCCCCCCCTATATATAATCCGTGAGCAAATAAGATGCCGCTTTGAAATCCGAGTAAAACCGAAACCACTCATCTCTCATTCTAACTATATGGAGCTACAACAAAACCGTTGCAACTAGGCAGATCTATGTAGGGGTCCAGCCACTCACTACATAGATCCACTCAGCCACACTCTACATAGATCTGCTCAGCCACTCACTATATAGATCTGCTCAGCCACTCACTACATGGATCTGCTCAGCCACACACTACATAGATCTGCTCAGTCACACACTACATAGATCTACTCAGCCACACACTACATAGATCCACTCAGCCACACTCTACATAGATCTGCTCAGTCACACACTACATAGATCCGCTCAGCCACACTCTACATAGATCCACTCAGCCACACACTATATAGATCTGCTCAGCCACACACTACATAGATCTGCTCAGCCACTCACTACATAGATCTGCTCAGCCACTCACTACATAGATCTGCTCAGTCACACACTACATAGATCTGCTCAGTCACACACTACATAGATCTGCTCAGCCACTCACTACATAGATCTGCTCAGTCACACACTACATAGATCTGCTCTGTCACACACTATATAGATCTGCTCTGTCACACACTACATAGATCTGCTCAGCCACACTCTACATAGATCCACTCAGCCACACACTACATAGATCTGCTCAGCCACACACTACATAGATCTGCTCAGCCACACACTACATAGATCCACTCAGCCACACACTACATAGATCTGCTCAGCCACACACTACATAGATCCGCTCAGTCACACACTACATAGATCCACTCAGCCACACACTACATAGATCTGCTCAGTCACACACTACATAGATCTGCTCAGCCACACACTACATAGATCTGCTCAGTCACACACTACATAGATCTGCTCAGCCACACACTACATAGATCTGCTCAGCCACACACTACATAGATCTGCTCAGCCACACACTACATAGATCTGCTCAGCCACACACTACATAGATCTGCTCAGCCACACACTACATAGATCTGCTCAGTCACACACTACATCAGGGCTGGCCAAACCGGTCCTCGAGATCTACCAACAGTTCATGTTTTCCAGGCCTCCTGGAGACCTGTAGAATTGTCTGTTAGGAATGAATGCAGCACATCTTAATTAGTACTGACTACACCTGTGCATCAGCTAGGTGATCTGGAAAATGTGTACTGTTGGTAGATCTCGAGGACTGGTTTGGCCAGCCCTGCACTACATAGATCTACTCAGCCACACACTACATATATCTACTCAGCCACACACTACATAGATCTGCTCAGCCACACACTACATAGATCTGCTCAGTCACACACTACATAGATCTGCTCAGCCACACACTCTACATAGATCTGCTCAGCCACACTCTACATAGATCTGCTCAGCCACACACTACATAGATCTGCTCAGCCACACTCTACATAGATCTGCTCAGCCACACACTACATAGATCTGCTCAGCCACACTCTACATAGATCTGCTCAGCCACACACTACATAGATCTGCTCAGCCACACGCTACATAGATCTGCTCAGTCACACACTACATAGATCTGCTCAGCCACACACACTACATAGATCTGCTCAGTCACACACTACATAGATCTACTCAGCCACACACTACATAGATCTACTCAGCCACACTCTACATAGATCTGCTCAGCCACACACTACATAGATCTGCTCAGTCACACACTACATAGATCTGCTCAGTCACACACTACATAGATCTGCTCAGCCACACACTCTACATAGATCTGCTCAGTCACACACTACATAGATCTGCTCAGTCACACACTACATAGATCTGCTCAGTCACACACTACATAGATCTACTCAGCCACACACTACATAGATCTACTCAGCCACACTCTACATAGATCTGCTCAGTCACACACTACATAGATCTGCTCAGCCACACACTACATAGATCTGCTCAGCCACACTCTACATAGATCTGCTCAGCCACACTCTACATAGATCTGCTCAGCCACACTCTACATAGATCTGCTCAGCCACACTCTACATAGATCTGCTCAGTCACACACTACATAGATCTGCTCAGTCACACTCTACATAGATCTGCTCAGTCACACACTACATAGATCTGCTCAGCCACCCACTACATAGATCTGCTCAGTCACACACTACATAGATCTGCTCAGCCACACACTACATAGATCTGCTCAGCCACACTCTACATAGATCTGCTCAGTCACACACTACATAGATCTGCTCAGCCCCACACTACATAGATCTGTTCAGCCCCACACTACATAGATCTACTCAGCCACACACTACATAGATCTACTCAGCCACACTCTACATAGATCTGCTCAGTTACACACTACATAGATCTGCTCAGCCACACACTACATAGATCTGCCCAGCCACACTCTACAAAGATCTGCTCAGCCACTCTCTACATAGATCTGCTCAGCCACTCTCTACATAGATCTGCTCAGTCACACTCTACATAGATCTGCTCAGTCACACACTACATAGATCTGCTCAGCCACCCACTACATAGATCTGCTCAGTCACACACTACATAGATCTGCTCAGCCACACACTACATAGATCTGCTCAGCCCCACACTACATAGATCTACTCAGTCACACACTACATAGATCTACTCAGCCACACTCTACATAGATCTGCTCAGTCACACACTACATAGATCTGCTCAGCCACACACTACATAGATCTGCCCAGCCACACTCTACATAGATCTGCTCAGCCACACTCTACATAGATCTGCTCAGTCACACACTACATAGATCTGCTCAGTCACACACTACATAGATCTGCTCAACCACACTCTACATAGATCTGCTCAGTCACACACTACATAGATCTGCTCAGTCACACACTACATAGATCTGCTCAGCCACACTCTACATAGATCTGCTCAGCCACTCTCTACATAGATCTGCTCAGTCACACTCTACATAGATCTGCTCAGTCACACACTACATAGATCTGCTCAGCCACCCACTACATAGATCTGCTCAGTCACACACTACATAGATCTGCTCAGCCACACACTACATAGATCTGCTCAGCCACACACTACATAGATCTGCTCAGCCGCACACTACATAGATCTTGTGCTCACAGTCTGTGAGGTCTGAGTGGGGCGTGGACAGCACCTGCTTTATAAACCCTCTTCTCAGGTTAAGCAGATGCTGCTGAATCTTTGTTGGTTAGTCAGTTCCTGAAAGTTAGCCAGTACTGTGTAGCTTTGTATTTGTTGTTGCTTACTGCAAATAGGCCTGGGGATTTGGTACTACACTCTGCCAATCCAGACCTAGCAGTAAGACTGGAGTCAGTAGTTTAACTTGCTGGGGTTCTTTTGCTACTCTGTGAACTTAGCAAGTTTGCGGCTGTATTCTCAGACTTGCCTGCCTAAATCCTGTCTCACTGTGCAAGGTGTTCAGGTGTCAGTTTAGTGGCAGTAAGCTGAACCTGTGCACTGCAAGTGAGGATTAGGATTGTGGAGACTCTCCTTGTGTCTATCATTCCATCTCTGACCAAGGACCCTTTAGGGTTTTGCTGTTGCCCTTAGCAACAGCATTTCGGGTTCTCTACGTATTAAAACACAACATCTTGCTTTTTCCATCTGAGCATTACAGAAACGAAAGTAAAGAGTATATGAGGTGAAAGAGTGTGTGTATGTATATATATATATATATATATATATATGTTTCTCATTTTTGGTTGGAACCTAGAAGTCGAGTTCTCGTGAGGTACATCCGTGAAAGTGACGGCGCGTGGTGGCTTGTTAAATATTGAAATAAGAGCATTAGAGTATAGCAGATTAGGAGGTATACTGTAGACACAGACCAGGAGGTCACGGACCAGGAGGTCCAGAGAGACAGACCAGGAGGTCTAGGTACAGCAGACTAGGAAGTCCGCTATAGATAGAGTCAAGAAGCACAACCACAGGAGGGTTGGTGCAGTACCCATATAGGCCATCAAGCTCTGGCTGTGTAATTTTTGATTCCACTGGTCGTTCCGCACATAAGATTAGTTGCTTATGTGCAGTACGATTGTACCGCATGTAATTGTGTGCATTAGTTTGTAATTTGACCCAGTACCGTTTGCGTACGCTAGAGGGGTCATAAACGCTATTTGTACATTCTAACGTGATTTGTGTAATTTTTTTTATTTTAAGGGAGGTTCGCTGGTCACTCTGGAATTCTCTAACAACCAATAGTTACTGGGAAGGGTAAGTGCTCTTCGGATCACACCCACATGTTCCAGTAAATAGAGGTTCAGGTCGCAGGGGCCCTGGGTTGAGTATGCCAGCGCTAGGGCAGCGTGTGGCATATTGGTCGACGTGGGAGAGTGTGTGAAGGTACTCGGTAAACTTTCATCGTCGGCCTACCCCGGACATCTTGGTTTTTGTAAGGTTTCGCTGAAGACCCTGATTTGAAGGTCAGAGGTAGTGAAAGCAACACCTGCAAAGATGGGGGCCAGTTGTTCAGGTAGGGGGCGATCAACCTTGGTTCAGGTTGATTTAGTAAACCGGCCAATAGGGTCGGCAAGGTATATCATGTGTGAGAAATACGGTTCACACACAGAGGTTTTGTGCGATGAATGGGAAAGAATGACTGTGCATGACGGGGAAAAGTTCCCACGGGTAGGCAGTTTTAGCCCAGAGGAGTTACTAAATCTAAGGAGAAAGATATGTCTCATTAAATCTGCAAAGAGACGGATCCGACATTATGACTATTTATAGTTATGGCAACTGGAGGGTGAAATACAAAGAGGATTGGCTCAAGCGGCTGGATCTAACCCTATTAAGAAACTGATAGCCACCGCACCACCACCACCATACATGACGGGAGAGAGGGTGGTTACAGAGAGTGGCACACTGGTGTATGATAAACATGCACTTAGTAAATGTATAGATGTAAAGAATAATGTAACTAAGATTGTTGATGCTAATACTAACCCGTGCAAGCTGTACCCTGTTTTAAACTTTCCCCAGGAGTGAGATCAAGAGGATGAGCCCACAACAATATCGGCACTCTCTCTAGCAGCCACCATAGCAGAAACAACAGTGGGCACGGCCCAACCCGTAAGATTAGTATCAAAGGGCCCTAGCGGAGGGACAGGTGAGGTCGTATCAACTGGCAAGTACGGCACCATACACTATGCTGAAACCATTTCACCACATTTTGTAGAATCTACTCAGAATGATGTTATTGGACTTAATCCCGTTAGGGTAATTGCAGTACCAAATGGGAAAACTGACACTTCAGGAGCCACTCCCGTCAGGAACATCGCCATGCACTGCCCTTTTTCCCGAACAGAATTAAAATCAATGATGTCTGAATTCCCTGATCCTAGGAAAGATCTAGTTGCAAGCCAGAGATACATTAGAGAGCTAGGTAACTCTGCAGAGCCCACTAACAAAGATTGGCGGACATTGCTGAGGGCATGTTTACCCCCCAATGTCGACTCAGTGAAATTTATCGCTGACTGTAAATTAGACGAAGAGGTACCCCTTACGGATGTGTACAACCAAGATAATGTAAAAAGAATCAATTTACAGTTAGGAGAGTATTTCCCAGCTGTTGTCAAATGGAACAAAATTTTCTCCATCAAACAAAAAGAGGGAGAAACAGCTGCTGATTATTCCATCGGGCATTGCAGGAAATGGCTAAGTATACAGGGATAGAAGACATTAAAACAAATGTGAATCATAGAGAAGTAGCAGTATCTGTGTTAATGGATGGTTTAAAGGAAGTATTGAAGACTAGGGTCCAGACCACCCAACCATGTTGGCGAGGTTTGTCTGTGGCTACTTTGATAGAGGCCGCTGTTGATCATGATCGGAACATCACCAGACACAGGGAGTCGCAGAGTGATAAGCTGATGGCCGTAAGTATACAGGCCCTAACCACAAGGCCACCTCAGCATAAATCTCAGACCCCTGTGGGTAAGTCAAATGTGGTAATTTGTTATAATTGTCATATGATTTCCCAGATACCGGAATCACTTTGGACCAAGGATGGACAAGACACTGGATTAATGGCAAATGTAGCCCCAGCAGTTGTACAAGTAAAAGATGGTAGGATAGCTCCAAAAATCCCAAAATACCCTCTGAAGCCAGAGGTGGAGTTAGGAGTTTACCCTGTAATAGAGCGCTTGCTACAACAGGGCATTCTGGTAAGGGCGTCCAGCACTCCCAATAGTCCCATCTTTCCTATTAAAAAGAGTGGGGGGAGGGGTTACAGACTAGTACAGGATCTAAGAGGGGTCAACAAAATAGTTGAGAGTCAATTCCCCGTAGTGCCAAATCCAGCTGTCATCCTTATGCAAATCCCTCCCACTGCCAAATTTTTCACTGTGATTGACCTCTGCTCCGCCTTCTTCTCGGTACCTCTGCACCCTGACAGTCAATACTTATACGCATTTACATACAGAGGAGTTCAGTACACCTGGACTCGTTTACAACAAGGTTTCATAGACAGTCCAAGTATTTTCTCACAGACCTTGCATGATTGTTTACAGTCTTTCCAACCTGAGAGCGGATCAATATTAATACAGTACGTAGATGACTTACTGCTGTGCTCAGATTCACTGGAATCGTCCCTGAGAGATATGAAACAACTCCTGTTTCATCTTTCAGACACCGGACACAAGGTTTCCAAAGATAAGTTACAATTATGCCAGACCAGGGTGAAGTATTTGGGACACTGTCTGACACAAGGACTGAGATACCTCACCGCTGATAGAATCCAAGCAATTAGAGACATGACACTGCCACAAACCCAGCAACAGATCAGAACGTTTTTAGGAATGTGTGGGTATTGCCGTAACTGGATCCCAGGGTTTTCCATTCTAGCATTACCTTTGCAGGAGATGGTCTCATCAAACAAACCCGATCGGATTTCGCACACAGACGAGTCTGAGATGGCATTTGAGAGACTTAAACAGTGCCTAATGCAGGCACCGGCATTAGGTATGCCAGATTATGGAAAGCCCTTTGAGCTGTACGGAACAGAGAGTGCTGGGTGCGCAGCAGGTGTATTAACCCAGAAGCATGGTGATGCCAGCAGGCTCGTAGCCTACTATAGCGCTCAGCTAGACACGGTAGCGCGATCCCTCCCCACATGCTTGCGAAGTGTTGCAGCGATAGCATTGCTAGTAAATAAAAGCGAAGATGTAGTGCTAGGACACAACCTCACAATTCATACACCACATGCAGTGTCAGCTTTACTGAATTCTGCCCAAACCAGGCACGTCTCATAAGCACGGTTTACAAGATGGGAATTGGTATTAATGGCCCCGGTAAACATTACTATAAAAAGATGCAGCACACTAAATCCTGCAACATATCTCCCAGGTGTGCCTGGACAGCCACAAAGGGTGGAGGATGAGAGTGATGGTGAAGGAGAATTTAGTAAGGACAATGACACACATGACTGTATGGAATATTTGACCCAAAATTTCACGGCAAGGCCTGACATCAGTGACAACCCACTGGAAGATGTAGATTTTACTTTCTACACGGACGGTAGTTGTCACAGACAGACAGACTCGGGAGACTTGTGTACTGGATACGCAGTCGTAGATGACCAAGGTACCATAGAAGCAGAACCGCTAGGCCCACCACACTCAGCACAAGTTGCTGAACTGGTTGCCCTAACCAGAGCATGTGAATTGGCTAAGGGCAAGTCAGCCAATATCTACACAGATTCTAGGTACGCCTTCGGAGTAGTCCATGATTTTGGGGCCCTATGTACGCCTCAGAAATTTCATGATGGCAGCTGGCACACCTGTAGCGCATGCAGCCCACATCAAAAGACTTCTAACAGCGATACAGGAACCCGACAGAGTGGCTGTTATCAAGTGTAAAGCTCACACCTATAGCCAAGACCCGGTATCACTTGGTAACAGCCGAGCAGACGAAGCTGCTAAATCAGCAGCCGGTACCCCCATACAGACAGACATCACACAACTGATGGTATTCAATACTGTCAACACATAGAAATTGTGTGAAATGCAACAGTTGTGTTCACCACAAGAGAAGGCAGTCTGGAGGTCAAAAGGATATGGCCGGGGGCGTGGTTTGGCTAGCAGGGAAGGTGGCTGTGTTTCACCTTAGCTCCTCTGGTGAACACGCGACCAAAGCCCTTATAACCCCTCTACCTATCCCATATACAGCCAAGAGGCAACCCAGCAGACCCCTTTACCCCACTACCACAGCCTGGGGAGTCCCGCGGAGTCGGGAAGCGCTTTTAAGCGCTTCTGCGGACTGCGGCCTTCTCCCCGGACGGAAGCCGGGGCCTAGAGTTGAAGGGGAGCCCGGATCGCTCCATACGGAAGTGGACCTCCGCTACGTGAGGGCGCCCGGCGGTTCCCACCACACCACTCGGACTCACCAAGCCTCGGCTGAGGAGCAGAAGACGGGTCCTGCATCCGGGGGTAAGTCCGTTCCACGCACGGAGCTCGGGCTGTGACTGATGTGACGGTCCTCGTCGGCCGTGACCCCCGTGTTCCCGCTGCTCCATCCGCGGCCCTGCAGAGCAGCACTGCGCGCTCCGCTACACGGACCGCCTGGCGACCTCGCTGACGGCTGGCAGCACTCGCTCCCCCTACGTCCTACAGACGCTAGAGCTCTCCCCTCAGCCCTGGGTTGCACCACTCCAGGAGGCCTCACCCTGTTACACGAGGCAGAAGCTTCGGTGGGATTGTCACTATCCCCACACTCTCCATTTACCCCAGCTCCCACTCATACCCTACTACTACAGGGGTATTATTTGCATAATAAGAACTGGGTTCACAGAGCCGGGGGGGGGGCCTTAAAACCCTCCTGCTGGTTGCGGCCTAGCCCCTCTTCAGAAGCCGGGGACTCAATTATTTACTGCGCCCGAGAAAGGCTCTCTCATAAATCCTGAGACATTGCTCACACAGAAAACTCCCCCTGGTGGCTACTTCAAGATAATTCACCAAAGAAGTGCATTTAAACCCACTCAAGTGAAACCATTTGCATGTCTTTTTGTAACTTTGAGTAAACGACGCTACCAGTCATGCACCACATCTGGCTGTTGTTGCTACTGATACCGTAATGCACTGCTGATGCTAAACCACAGGGAGCTGCTCTGCTGAAGGCATTCTTATGCGATCTATGTAAACAAATTCAACCTCGTTAATCCGATTTCAGGGAATTTAAATCCCCCTCCGCTGGTTGAGTGATGACCAGGAACAAAAGACCTACTAAAAAGGCTGACACGTCAACCCCCCGAGGAAATATGTCACAATCCGCTATGAGATCCTTTCTACAACCCACCCCACCTGCCCTGGTTGATAACCCTTCTGGTGCGGATTCCCCCGCCCCCCACAGATCTCTCACCCATCTCCTCCAGGTGTGGAAACACCACACGCTTGCTCCCCAGGAAGTAAAGATCTACAAGATATCCTAGCTTACATAAAAAACCTACCCACTAAGAAAGATCTGCAAGATATAGTGCAACAGGAGCTGGCGGCCGTGAGACAAGATATCTCTCACATCTCAGACCGGGTGACGAGCTTAGAAGATCACCAGGACTCCTCCGCCACATTTCTAAAGTCGTTGACAACCATCATTGAAGCTCAGTCCACAGAGATCCGTTCACTCCAAACACGATTGACAGATTTGGACAACAGAGGGAGAAGAAACAATATCCGTGTACGGGGTCTACCGGAGGATGTCCCCCAGACGGGTCTAATAGATGCCCTCACAAAAATCTTTAACGAGATCCTGGGCAACGACCACAACGACATCATTACTTTCGATAGGGCCCACAGAGTGTTAGGGTCTCCTGCCCTGTGCTGCCACGTCGTCATGGCAACCGGGAGACAAGTGCTAGCGGAGTAACCTGAGCGCAGCTGATACTCCGGTTCGGGTCTTTTGCTGTGCAGTGGTTATAGGCTCTGTGCATGGCAGGGGATCCGGTGCTGGTTTTTGTGCTCACAGTCTGTGAGGTCTGAGTGGGGCGTGGACAGCACCTGCTTTATAAGGCCTCTTCTCAGGGTAAGCAGATGCTGCTGAATCTTTGTTGGTTAGTCAGTTTCTGAAAGTTAGCCAGTACTGTGTAGCTTTGTATTTGTTTGTTGCTTACTGCAAATAGGCCTGGGGATTTGGTATTACACTCTGCCAATCCAGACCTAGCAGTAAGACTGGAGTCAGTCGTTTAGCTTGCTGGGGTTCTGTTACTACTCTGTGAACTTAGCAAGTTTGCGGCTGTATTCTAAGACTTGCCTGTCTAATCCTGTCTCACTGTGCTAGGTGTCAGGGGTCAGTTTAGTGGCAGTAAGCTGAACCTGTACACTGCAAGTGAGAATTAGGATTGTGGAGACTCTCCTTGTGTCTATCATTCCATCTCTGACCAAGGAGTTTACTGCCACACCCGTTGGTAACCCTTTAGGGTTTTGCTGTTGCCCTTAGCAACAGCATTTCGGGTTCTCTACGTATTAAAACACAACATCTTGCTTTTCCCATCTGAGCAGTTCTAATACAAGGGAGATACCCAGTTCCTTAGCCTCTGGGCTTCTCTGTTCACTTTGTGTGTATTTTGTTACCCTATCACCTTCTGTGTACGTTATGTCATTTTCCCCAGTCTGTCTGTGAGTCCATTTGTTTTGCATAACAGTTCAAACACCAGTACATTCCTGCAGGCACTGGAGTGCATAACAGTCCTGACACCAGTACTTTCCTGCAGGCACTGGTGTGCATAACATATTCAGCAGCCCAATACTCCTGTTGAAATTTTGTGGGAATATGGAGCATACCCCTCAAAATACGTTGCAACAGGTGGTCGATCAGGTGCAGGTCCTGACTCGACAATTTAATGATTTGTCCATTAAAATGCACACCTCCCAGGCTGCTGGCGGAGCTCCCGCAGCAGCAGCACCTGCAGGGGTTAAGGAGCCGAAAGTAAATCTCCCGGATCGTTTTTCTGGAGATCGCTCGCAGTTCTTTTGTTTCAAGGAGAGCTGCAAGCTATACTTCCGGCTTAGGCCTCAGTCTTCTGGGTCGGAGATTCAGCGGGTGGGCATAGTGATTTCCTTGCTACAAGGAGACCCACAGGTCTGGGCATATGGGTTGCAGCCTGACTGTCCGTCGCTTAAAAGTGTTGATGCTTTTTTTACGGCACTGGGCATGTTGTATGATGACCCTGACAAGACGGCCTCAGCCGAGGCTCAGATATCGATCCTTAAGCAAGGGCGAAGGCCAGTTGAGGTTTACTGTACGGAGTTTCGGAGGTTGGCCCATGATACCCAGTGGAATGACCCAGCCCTGAGACACCAGTACCGAAGAGGTCTTTCTAACCAGATAAAGGACCAACTGGTACAATATCCCTTGCCTGATAGCTTGGATCAGCTCATGCAGTTATCCATCCGGGTGGATAGACGGCTGAGAGAGCGTAGGCTTGAAAGGGAGACTGAGATTTCCTTCCTTCCCAAGGGAACCTCAGACTCTGAGGAATTTTCTGAGGAGCCTATGCAGATTGGGGCTACCCGCCTCTCCTCGCGTGAGAAGACGCGGAGGAGACAGCAGGGGTTGTGTTTGTACTGTGGGAATAAAGGTCATGTGGTAGTATCATGCCCAGAAAAGCCGGAAAACTTCAGGGCCTGAGGGTGATGGGAAATATCCTGTCAGGCCAGAAGTCAGAATTTCCCAAGAAGACTTTTATCATTCCGGTGACCTTGAAGATCCTCGGTCAAACTGTCAAGACTGAGGCCTTTGTGGACAGTGGGGCCGACGGGGTTTTTATGGACCGCCAATTCGCCCTGAAACATTCTGTTCCCTTAGTACCCTTGGCATCGGAAATTGAGATTTGTGGGTTAAACGGGGAACCATTATCCCAAGGTAAAATTACCTCTTGCACTAGCCAGATTTCTTTGTTTATTGGAGCCACACACTCTGAAAAATTGTCCTTTTATGTGACTGTCTGTACTTTTGCCCCATTGGTGTTGGGGTTACCCTGGTTAAGGGCCCACAATCCTCAATTTGACTGGGTCTCTGGGGAGATTCTTAGTTGGGGTACTGATTGTTTCAGGAGTTGCTTGAGCCTTCCAGTCAGGCTCTCGCAGCTAAGTTTGCCAGGATTGCCAGGGTGTTATGCAGATTTTGCGGACGTGTTCTCCAAAAAAGTTGCAGAGGTACTACCTCCCCATCGCCCCTATGACTGTGCCATTGATTTGTTGCCAAATGCTAAGCTTCCCAAGAGCAGGTTGTACTCCCTGTCACGTCCTGAGACTCAGGCTATGGCAGAGTACATTCAGGAGAACTTGGCTAAGGGATTTATCAGACCTTCACAGTCTCCAGTTGGGTCGGGGTTCTTCTTCGTGGGTAAAAAGGACGGTTCGTTGCGACCCTGCATCGACTTCAGGGAATTGAACCGTATCACGATTAAAAACTCATACCCACTGCCTCTCATTTCGGTCTTGTTTGACCAGCTTCGTACTGCCACCATTTTTTCTAAGATTGACCTACGCGGTGCGTACAATCTAATCCGAATAAGAGAGGGGGATGAATGGAAGACTGCCTTTAATACCCACTCAGGGCATTATGAATATTTGGTGATGCCTTTTGGGCTCTGTAATGCCCCGGCAGTCTTCCAGGATTTCATGAATGATGTGCTCAGGGAATATTTGGATAGATTCTTAGTTGTATATTTAGATGACATCCTAATCTTCTCCCATTCCCTGGAGAAACATCGGAAGCATGTACGCTTAGTCCTCCAGAAACTCAGAGACCACCAGTTTGGGGCGAAGCTGGAGAAGTACGAATTTGAAGTCCAGCAAATCGCATTTCTAGGGTATATTATCTCCTCAGAAGGTTTCCAAATGGAGGGTTCTAAGGTACAGGCAGTCCTGGATTGGGCGCAGCCCACTAGTTTGAAGGCATTTCAGCGTTTTCTGGGCTTTGCGAATTTTTATAGACAGTTTATCGCTGGATTTTCGTCTATAGTGGGCCCTTTGGTGGCACTCACTAAGAAAGGGGCGGATGTTGCTCACTGGTCTTGTGAGACCAAAGCGGCCTTTTCCCGTCTCAAAAGGGCATTTGTCTCGGCCAAGATGCTGCGACACCCAGATCCAGAGCGTCCTTTTGTGGTAGAAGTGGATGCCTCTGAGTTAGGTATTGGGGCAGTGCTCTCTCAGATGGGGGTGTCTGATAATCGCCTTCATCCCTGTGCTTACTTTTCCCATAAATTTTCGTCTGCCGAGATGAATTATGATGTGGGTAACCGGGAATTGTTGGCTATAAAGGATGCACTCGGGGAGTGGAGACACTGGCTTGAGGGGGCTAAGTTTGTGGTCTCAATTCTCACTGACCATAAGAATCTGGCATATTTAGAGTCAGCGAAGCGTCTCAATGCCAGGCAGGCACGATGGGCTTTGTTTTTTGCTCGCTTTCATTTTTTGATAACATATCGCCCTGGGTCAAAAAACATCAAGGCTGATGCGCTCTCGCAGAGTTTTGCTCCAGTCCAAGAGACCACCGAGGAGCCATTGCCCATTGTGTCCCCATCATGTATTAAAGTGGGCATTACCCAGGATCTCTTGTCATTTGTCCTTAGAGCACAGGAGCAGGCTCCTCCAGACCTTCCGGTAGGTCTCTTGTTTGTGCCTCCTAAGTTAACACAGCGAGTGTTCCTGGAATTCCATGCCAAGAGGTCGGCAGGGCATCCGGGTATTGCCAGAACTCGGGAGTTGCTGTCTAGGGCGGTGTGGTGGACCTCGGTGGCTAGGGATGTGGATCAGTGGGTTCGGGCATGTGACGTTTGTGCCCGAAATAAAACTCCTAGAGGGGTTCCTGTCGGCCCATTACATCCACTCTCTATTCCATCTAAGCCATGGACCCACATTTCCATGGATTTTGTGGTGGACTTGTCCAAATCCTCGGGGATGACAGCCATTTGGGTTGTCGTTGACAGGTTTTCGAAGATGGCGCATTTCGTTCCACTGGTTGTGTTGCCATCGGCCAGACGCCTGTCTGAGTTATTTATGCAGCATGTTGTGCGCCTCCACGGGTTGCCACTTGATGTGGTCTCTGACCGTGGATCCAAGTTTGTGGCCAAATTCTGGAGGGCATTTTGCTCTGATATCCAGATTTCTGTGAACTTGTCGTCAGGCTACCATCCACAGTCTAATGGGCAGACTGAGAGGGTGAACCAGTCCTTGGAGCAGTTCCTCAGGTGTTATGTCTTCAAGTGTCATACTGACTGGGTTGCTCATCTGTCCATGGCAGAGTTTGACTATAACAACGCGGCTCACTCTGCTACAGGGATCTCTCCCTTCCTTTGTGTGTATGGGCATCATCCTAAGGCCAATTCTTTTGACTCCCTGGATTCCACGCCTGGTGGTTTCTCTGTGGTTTCGGCCCTTAGGGGTATTTGGAGGAAAGTGAAGAAAGCCCTTGTGTCTGTGTCATTAGTGACCAAAAGGGTTTTTGATAAGCGGAGAAGAAGACCCTGCAGCTTCAAATTAGGAGACTTCGTCTGGTTATCCACCAAGAATTTGAAGTTGAGACAGCCATCTCATAAATTAGGCCCCCGGTTCATCAGCCCTTATAAGATCACCAGGGTTATCAATCCGGTGGCATTTCAGTTAGATCTGCCCCGTTCATTGGGTATCAATAAAACATTTCATTGTTCCCTTTTAAAACTGGCGGTTAGTAATCCTTCTTCCAGTGGAAGACCTTTTCCTCTTCTGATACGGGGTCAGAGGGAGTTTGTGGTTGAAAGGGTTCTTGACTCCAAGATGGTTCGGGGCCGGCTGTCATTTTTGGTGCACTGGAAGGGGTATGGCCCGGAGGAGCGGTCGTGGGTGCGCAGTTGTGATCTTCATGCCCCCAGACTGATACGCTCTATCTTCTCGCAGTTCCCCGATAAACCCGGTGGTAGGGGTTATTTGACCCCTCGTCAGAGGGGGGGTACTGTTAGGATCTCCTGCTCTGTGCTGCCACCTCGCCATGGCAACCGGGAGGCAAGTGTTAGCGAAGTAACCTGAGCGCAGCTGATACTCCGGTCCGGGTTTTTACTGTGTAGTGATTACAGGCTGTGTGCACGGCAGGGAATCCGGTGCTGGTTTTGTGCTCACAGTCTGTGAGGTCTGAGTGGAGCATGGACAGCTGCTATATAAACCATCCTCTCAGGCTAGGCAAATGCTGCTGAATCTTTGTTTGTTAGTCAGTTCCAGAGAGTTAGCTAGTACTGTGTGACTTTGCATTTACTTGTTGCTTACTGCGAATAGGCCTTGGGATTCGGTACTTCATTCTGCCAATCCATACCTAGCAGTAAGACTGGAGTCAGTTGTTTAACCTGCTAGGGTTCTTTTGCTATTCTGCGAACTCAGCAGGTTTGCGGCTGTACGCTCAGACCTGCTTGCTTAATCCTCCCTCACTGTGCAGGGCGTCCAGGTGTCAGTTTAGTGGCAGTAAGCTTAACCTGTGCCCTGCAATTGGGGGTTAGGATTGTGGATACTCTCCTTGTGTCTATATTTCTATCTCTGACCAAGGAGTTTATTCCCATACCCGTTGGTAACCCTTTGGGGTTTTTTCTGTTGCTCTTAGCAACATCATTTCGGGTGCTCCACATGTTAAATCACTACATCTCGCTTCATTGTCCGCTCTATTCCATCTGAGCATTCCTGACACTAGGGAGACACCCAGTTCCTGAGCCCTTGGGCTTCTCCGTTCACTTTGTGATTATTAGTTATTCCATCACCTCCTGTGTATGTTATGTTATACTGTCTGTGAGTTCGTTTGCTTCGCATCCCTCTCTGTTTATACACCGGTATACTCCTGTTAGCACTGGTGTGCGTAACAGCGAGTTGGAGAAGTATCACCAGGATACTGTGCACATATCGTACAACCAGATACATGTACTAGACAGATGGGAGAATTAGGGTTAGGAGATTTCACATGGAAAATTTGTAACATGGTAATGTCATACTCCGTCCCATATGTTCTCCCCGATGATGCAAATTTCATATGCGGGAGAAAGGCGTATAAGTGGCTTGCCCCAAACTCAGAAGGATTGTGTTACATTGGAAAAGTACTGCCTGAAGTAATGACTGTATCCCATATCAAAATGAAAGACATTCACCGCGGTGCCCAAGCTCCTTATATTCACACTCATTATGAGCACGTCGTTAAACGGCACCTGATAGAAAGAACAGAGCATCCGGCCTCTGACCTGATCCATGAATCCACCGGGATTCAAGTCCTACTCGCGTTAGATATCACTTGTACCGCCAGAGGAGTGATAAATTATAGATATATATCTGCGCTAGCAAATTTGTTAGACAATATCACCGAAATGTATGACGACACATTCAGGTATACTGGGAGAGAGTTACAAGCCTACAAAACAGATCTGGTTCAGCATAGGATGATTCTCAATTACCTCACAGCTGTGACAGGTGGGTATTGTGTTACCCTAGCAACTCAATATGGAATAAAGTGCTGCACGTACATCACAAACAGCACTGAGGACCCGGCCGAGGTCATAGACCAAAAGATGGATGACATTTTACAATTGAAGTGGGAGTTCCGAAGGAGACATAATCTCACTCTCGCTGCTATGGGTAATGAGCTGACCGGTTGGGTGTCATGGTTGAACCCACGAAATTGGTTCTCTGGTTTAGGAGAATGGGCCCAAGGTATTATTATGCATGTAGGGAAATTTATCTTGTGTATTCTGGGAGTCGTCATATTGGTTGGCCTGATATATAGATGCGTTCCGACTTTAACGAAGTGTAAAGGTAATACCAGAGTGATGAGTCTGAGGAGCGAGGACACTGTAATAACAACAACAAATTTGATTTATGACCCAACGATAGAGACAATGTTGTGATGAAAATGTGATTCCACGGTCCGTTTCTTTCACCCGTTTCTCCTTTGTTTTTCTCCAAGGTACAAAGACATCCACTTGGAAGAAGAATTTGACAACCTCTTTTATACAGACCATTGATGAACTATGTCACAGACCCCCAATATCCCTAGTGACTTTAAATTTTTACGAAAGCCCAAATACGTTAGTGACTGTAACTTTCTGGACAATCGAAAAGCTTTTGTCGCCATTTATAGCAAAAGCATCGAGAGACATCAGACAACATGTACATCAAGACAATACACAAGACAAGACCTCAATCGGCGAATGCATACTAAACTCACATAGTTTATGACTGCATTTATAATAATTGCTTCTTATCTTCACCTCTACAACCTTCAGGTAATGACACACATAGTCGATAGGGAATATAGAAACAGATATCAGCACTCACATACCCCCCCATTCATGTATCATCAACTAAATGTGCTCCCCCATTTGTTGCAACCAAAAGCCGAAAAGAGCTTGGTAAAGTTTGACAGCCCATCCACAGACCCTTAATACGGGATAAGAAGGATTCAAATGTATACTTCGCAATACCTCGAAGCTTGATTTAAAACACGTACGGCACGATGATACATGACCCCCCAAACATGGATTCATACACACATGCTTCTACTATCTCACTAGGTCATACTTTTCCCACCTTCTCCTCTCCTCCCTTTACCCAATCATAAAAAGGTATTTACATGATGACATATATTTTTCTCTTTTTGAACTGTTTTAGGAAGTGGCAGTTATTGGTGACTGCCAAAGGGTGGACTGTCAAAGTCGAAAAATATCATGCTACACGTTGCCATATATTCACCCCATGCGCTTGCCCGCTGCACGTGCACATTCTCTCCCGTGCGTACGCATACTCGCAGTTGCGTGACGGCGCCTCCACGGCCATGCGCTCGGGCGCGTGGTATGTGCATTTACAGTAGAGTTTGTGTGCGTCTGGCGGGCGACTCAATCGTTACATAGTAAATCCAAATAGTATGTTTTATAGGTAATGTTCCCCTTAATAATAACTGTAAGTTTGTTTAATGTAACTGGTCCCTGGACAGAGAAATTCCTCTTTGCATTATACGAAGGGTCAGATAGGGTCTGAGCGGTGGTGTTTGGTACCTAACTAAAGAACATTTTATTAGGAACAATCCGGTGCTGGTTAGGTAAAGATTAATCGCTCCTGCGTATAGTTATGTCTATTAGTAGTTTCTGGACATTTACTGTATTTGCGGTTCATTATCCATGCGGCGGGAATCCTGAGATTCCCTCCCACCTGAGCAGTTCGATATAGTCACAGCCCACCTGTTCAAACCAACCTATGACCTTTTGTTATAATGCGGGGAGACATTCCTGTGTCCAATGAACAATGAGATTATAGGTCCCTTTGTAGTGTACTGTATGCAGGGTATATAAGAAACAGCCAGGCTGGGCCAGCTCAGTCTACTCTCCACAAAAGGTTTTCATCATTGACTAACTCGAGAGCTGGTGACCAGGACTGCGCAGCGAATCATTCCCCAGTGTGTAAGTTTCTCTCTGTGACCACCTTTATTCTCTGACTGTATTTTGCCACGTTCTCTCTTTTACTCTCTCTCATTGTATGTTATTGTTTGCGATTGTGCCGCTATTGTATATTTATGTGTAGTTATTCTGTTAGATATTGATGTTAGCCTGTAGTGTATAAGATGTTAACTGTATTTTCCCTTTTGATATAACTAAATCTCGTTAGTAAAGGTTTTGGAGCCTTAGCAAGGTATTGTGTGTTTATTACATTGCTGAGGGTATTCGGAGCGTCTCAATCGCTCAAGCAGCTTTTATATTAAAAAGGTTAAGAAGCGTTATATCGCTACAGTATTTCAGTGTTAAGGTTTACAAAATAAGTATATCCCTTTAGTGTGTTTCTAACAAGGTTTACTGAGTGTCATCCCGTGAGCGTCTGCGCCGCTCGTGTTCCTCTCGTGGTCACAGCGTCCGCTACGCTAGTAGCGTAGCATTACGGTAGTCGGTCGCCTATAGCGTGCTCGATACCAAGTGTAAAGCTGTGAGCGAGCGTGCCACTCGTGCGTCTCGACCACGGCTAAGCGTCCGCTACGCTAATTGCGTACCCTTACGGTACCCCATACACCAATTGCGTACTGACCCACATATAGTGAATGTTATAAGGTAAATAATCAGCTTTATCAGTTATGACCATTACACATTATTACACACCGTAATGCCCATTACACATTATTACACACCGTACTGCCCATTACACATTATTATACACCGTAATGCCCATTACACATTATTACATACTGTAATGCCCATTACACATTATTACACACCGTAATGCCCATTACACATTATTATACACCATTATGCCCATTACACATTATTACACAGCAGCGTAATTCCCATTACACATGATTACACACCGTTATGACCATTACACATTATTACACACCGTAATGCCCATTACACATTATTACACAGCGTAATGCCCATTACACATTATTACACAGCGTAATGCCCATTACACAGCGATGGACATCCCTAGTGGGCAGTGAGGGGCATGTACCCAAGTGAGGTGTGAGAGGGGGGAGACAGGGCGGGGGCATTACACAGGTAACACAGCGATGGACATCCCTAGCGGGCAGTGAGGGGCATGTACCCAGGTGAGGTGTAAGAGGGGGAGACAGGGAGGGGATATTACACAGGTGATGCAGCGATGGACATCCCTAGCAGGCAGTGAGGGGCATGTACCCAGGTGAGGTGTGAGAGGGGGGCATTACACAGGTAAAGCAGTGATGGCCATCCCTAGTGGGCAGTGAGGAGCATGTACCCAGGTGAGGTGTGAGAGGGGAAGACAGGGCGGGGGCATTACACAGGTAACACAGCGATGGACATCCCTAGTGGGCAGTGAGGGGCATGTACCCAGGTGAGGTGTGAGAGGGGGAGACAGGGCGTGGGCATTACACAGGTAAGACAGCGATGGACATCCCTAGCGGGCAGTGAGGGGCATGTACCCAGGTGAGGTGTAAGAGGGGGAGACAGGGAGGGGGTATTACACAGGTAACGCAGCAATGGACATCCCTAGCAGGCAGTGAGGGGCATGTACCCAGGTGAGGTGTGAGAGGGGAGACAGGGCGGGGGGGGCATTACACAGGTGACAAAGCGATGGACATCCCTAGTGGGCAGTGAGGGGCATGTACCCAGGTGAGGTGTAAGAGGGGGAGACAGGGTGGGGGTATTACACAGGTAACACAGTGATAACCATCCCTAGTGGGCAGTGAGGGGCATGTACTCAGGTAAGGTGTGAGAGGGGGAGACAGGGCGGGGGCATTACACAGGTAACACAGTGATGGACATCCCTAATGAGCAGTGAGGGGCATGTACCCAGGTGAGGTGTGAGAGGGGGAGACAGGGCGGGGGCACTACACAGGTAACAGCAATGGACAACCCTAGCAGGCAGTGAGGGGTATGTACCCAGGTGAGGTGTGAGAGGGGGGAGACAGGGTGGGGGGCATTACACAGGTAAAGCAGCGATGGCCATCCCTAGTGGGCAGTGAGGGGCATGTACCCAGGTGAGGTGTAAGAGGGGGAGACAGGGAGGGGGTATTACACAGGTGACGCAGCGATGGACATCCCTAGCAGGCAGTGAGGGGCATGTACCCAGGTGAGGTGTGAGGGGTGAGACAGGGCGGGGGTATTACACAGGTAACGTAGCAATGAACATCCCTAGTGGGCAGTGAGGGGCACGAGGGGGAGACAGGGCGGGGGCATTACACAGGTAACACAGCGATGGACATCCCTAGTGGGCACTGAGGGGCATGTACCCAGGTGAGGTGTGAGATGGGGAGACAGGGCGGGGGTATTACACAGGTAACACAGTGATGGACATCCCTAGTGGGCAGTGAGGGGCATGTACCCAGGTGAGGTGTGAGAGGGGGAGACAGGGTGAGGGCATAGTTGCCTACCCTCCCTCATTCTGCAGGAGACTCCCTGAAACAGTAGCAATCTCCCTCACTCCCTGAATAATCCAGCAATCTCCCTGATTGCACCTTATCACCATTATATAGCTGTTACATTCTTGGGGGAAAACAGATGTCAGAGATACATACACTCAGATGGGCTCATCAGCGCCATTTCCCTGCATTGGTTATAAGGCACAATGATCCCTATGGCTACATGTCTTTTAAATAAGCTTACACAATACACAAACAAATCCTGCAACATACTGTATCAGTGTCTTTTCTTCAACAAATAAATCTTACAAATTTTGGGGCTCGTGTACATTTGGAAGTCATTTTCATGACACGCCTCTCCGATGTAGCAGTACACGCCCGCGCACATAGGTGTTACTTTTGCAATCTCCCTCAAATGCTTTTTCAAATGTAGGGCAGGCAAGTATGGGTGAGGGGCATGTACCCAGGTGAGGTGATCACTGTTACCTCTGTCCTCCTCCCCTGTCACTGGGCATTAGCACCAGCATAGTATCACTTTCCTCCCCCCCATATCAGCGCCTCCTGCCCCTACAGGGGATCTGTACACATCATACACACACAGCACAGCATCAGGAGGGGGCAGGCGCCATGTTGCTGGCTCCCTATGGGCGCCGCCATCTTGGCTTAGTCTGTGGGAGCAGCAGATAATGACGTATACAGTGACCGGAAGGCAGAGGAGGGCGGGGACTGTGCTGCGGCCTATGGGCGGGTGTGTGAGAATGAGTGACGGGTATTTTCGACAATTGGCGGGAGACAGGGGCGGGGCTGGCTGACTGACGGGTTATTGTTGCCTATGGGAGAGAGAGCGGACCGGACTGGCTGTGGCTGAGTGACAGACGTATGCTGCGGCCTATGGGAAGGAGACTGGTCGGGGCTGCGTATTTTTAGAACGCGTGAGAGGGTGACTGAGTGACGGGACGCTGCGACCATTGGCGGGAAACGGGGGCGAGAGAGGGCGGGGCTGATTCATGAGTGACGGGACACTGCGGCCTATGGCGGGAGAGTGGGCGGGGCTGCTGCTGGTTGCTGAGTGACGGCGCCTGTCCCTTCCCATAATCCCATGCGCTACGTGAGACGGTGACCCGGAAACACCGCCCCGCCCCTTCCTGTACACAGAGCTCCGCCCCCGGTCTCCTCCAGGTAATGGCCGCCGCCCCCTCTCCTGCCGGGCAGGGTGTATGTGCTGCAGTGTGTGGTGCATGGAGAGTATATTACCCGTGTCATACACACACATCACTGCACACACTGATGTCACTGCTCATACAGGGTGTTACACATAGGGGGCGGTATACACACATAGGGGGCGGTATATACACATAGGGGGGCGGTATACACACATAGGGGGCGCTATACACACATAGGGGGACGGTATTTACACAGAGGGGGGCGGTATACACACATAGGGGGCGGTATATACACATAGGGGGGCGGTATACACACATTGGGGGCGGTATATACACATAGGGGGCGCTATACACACATAGGGGGAGGTATATACACATAGGGGGGAGATATATACACATAGGGGGCGCTATACACATAGGGGGCGCTATACACACATAGGGGGCAGTATATACACATAGGGGGGAGATATATACACATAGGGGGCGGTATATACACATAGAGGGCGCTATACACACATAGGGGGCTGTATATACACATAGGGGGGAGGTATACACACATAGGAGGAGCTATATACACATAGGGGCGGTATATACACATAGGAGGCGCTATACACACATTGGAGGAGGTATACACACATAGGGGGCGGTATACACACATAGGGGGCAGTGTATACACATAGGGGGCGGTATACACACATAGGGGGCGGTATACACACATAGGAGGCGCAATACACACATAGGGGGTGGTATACACACATAGGGGGCGGTATGTACACATAGGGGGGCGGTATACACACATAGGGGGCGGTATATACACATAGGGGGCGCTATACACACATAGGGGGAGGTATATACACATAGGGGGGAGATATATACACATAGGGGGCGCTATACACACACAGGGGGCGCTATACACACATAGGGGGACGGTATATACACATAGGGGGGCGGTATACACAAAGGGGGGCGGTATACACACATAGGGGGCGGTATATACACATAGGGGGCGCTATACACACATAGGGGGAGGTATATACACATAGGGGGGAGATATATACACATAGGGGGCGCTATACACACATAGGGGGCGCTATACACACATAGGGGGCAGTATATACACATAGGGGGGAGATATATACACATAGGGGGCGGTATATACACATAGAGGGCGCTACACAGGGGGCGCTATACACACATAGGGGGCTGTATATACACATAGGGGGGAGGTATACACACATAGGAGGAGCTATATACACATAGGGGCGGTATATACACATAGGAGGCGCTATACACACATTGGAGGAGGTATACACACATAGGGGGCGGTATACACACATAGGGGGCAGTGTATACACATAGGGGGCGGTATACACACATAGGAGGCGCAATACACACATAGGGGGTGGTATACACACAAGGAGCATTTCTGCCCCTGCCACCTTCCCATAGCCCCCCTCCCCTTTTATCTGGAGATGCTGTTAGACTCATATTTAATAAGATTGGTCCAGTGACGAGATAATTATCACTCTGTGATGGAGATACACCCCCCCCCCCCAGTTGTGCCCTCCTACCGCTTACCCATAATATATTGTAATATATGTTATCTGTAGTCAGTAAATAGGGCGCTACTGCGTCGTATGAAGAATCTACTGATATTATCACCTCTTACATCCACTGCGTCAGCACAAGTTATATTACAGTCTTGTATCTGTAGTCCCAACGGAGAAGGTCTTGTGGACCTTTAAAGATGCTCCATATATTACTGGCTTCAGTACCACATTGTAAAGGTTAGAAGGCAGTGACCTCCTCGCCACCTCCCCTCTTCTACTATACACGAAGGTGAGGGGGGGGGATATCATCATAACATGTAATCAGAAAGTCCCTTATGTCCCACCAACTTGTATAGTTTATCACAGAACCAGTCACATCAGCGTGACATGTATACGTTACCACCCAGTGGTCTCCTGATGGTGGTCCTGTCCCAGAACAGGTCTGTATCTCCCACATGGAGTCTTCTGCTGTCTGACTAGTATAGTTTATCAGAGAACCAGTCACATTAGCGTTACATGTATACGTTACCACCCAGTGGTCTCCTGATGGTGGTCAGGTCCCAGTACAGGCCTGTATCTCCCACATGGATTCTTCTGCTGTCTGACTAGTATAGTTCATCAGAGAACCAGTCACATCAGCGTTACATGTATACGTTACCACCCAGTGGTCTCCTGATGGTGGTCCTGTCCCAGAACAGGCCTGTATCTCCCACATGGATTCTTCTGCTGTCTGACTAGTATAGTTCATCAGAGAACCAGTCACATCAGCGTTACATGTATACGTTACCACCCAGTGGTCTCCTGATGGTGGTCCTGTCCCAGAACAGGTCTGTATCTCCCACATGGATTCTTCTGCTGTCTGACTAGTATAGTACATCAGAGAACCAGTCACATCAGCGTTACATGTATACGTTACCACCCAGTGGTCTCCTGATGGTGGTCAGGTCCCAGTACAGGCCTGTATCTCCCACATGGATTCTTCTGCTGTCTGACTAGTATAGTTCATCAGAGAACCAGTCACATCAGCGTTACATGTATACGTTACCACCCAGTGGTCTCCTGATGGTGGTCCTGTCCCAGAACAGGCCTGTATCTCCCACATGGATTCTTCTGCTGTCTGACTAGTATAGATCATCAGAGAACCAGTCACATCAGCGTTACATGTATACGTTACCACCCAGTGGTCTCCTGATGGTGGTCAGGTCCCAGTACAGGCCTGTATCTCACACATGGATTCTTCTGCTGTCTGACTAGTATAGTTCATCAGAGAACCAGTCACATCAGCGTTACATGTATACGTTACCACCCAGTGTTCTCCTGATGGTGGTCCTGTCCCAGAACAGGCCTGTATCTCACACATGGATTCTTCTGCTGTCTGACTAGTATAGTTCATCAGAGAACCAGTCACATCAGCGTTACATGTATACGTTACCACCCAGTGGTCTCCTGATGGTGGTCCTGTCCCAGAACAGGCCTGTATCTCCCACATGGATTCTTCTGCTGTCTGACTAGTATAGTTCATCAGAGAACCAGTCACATCAGCATTACATGTATACGTTACCACCCAGTGGTCTCCTGATGGTGGTCCTGTCCCAGAACAGGCCTGTATCTCCCATATGGATTCTTCTGCTGTCTGACTAGTATAGTTCATCAGAGAACCAGTCACATCAGCGTTACATGTATACGTTACCACCCAGTGGTCTCCTGATGGTGGTCCTGTCCCAGAACAGGTCTGTATCTCCCACATGGAGTCTTCTGCTGTCTGACTAGTATAGTTTATCAGAGAACCAGTCACATTAGCGTTACATGTATACGTTACCACCCAGTGGTCTCCTGATGGTGGTCAGGTCCCAGTACAGGCCTGTATCTCCCACATGGATTCTTCTGCTGTCTGACTAGTATAGTACAGCAGAGAACCAGTCACATCAGCGTTACATGTATACGTTACCACCCAGTGGTCTCCTGATGGTGGTCCTGTCCCAGAACAGGCCTGTATCTCCCACATGGATTCTTCTGCTGTCTGACTAGTATAGTTCATCAGAGAACCAGTCACATCAGCGTTACATGTATACGTTACCACCCAGTGGTCTCCTGATGGTGGTCCTGTCCCAGAACAGGCCTGTATCTCCCACATGGATTCTTCTGCTGTCTGACTAGTATAGTTCATCAGAGAACCAGTCACATCAGCATTACATGTATACGTTACCACCCAGTGGTCTCCTGATGGTGGTCAGGTCCCAGTACAGGCCTGTATCTCCCACATGGATTCTTCTGCTGTCTGACTAGTATAGTTTATCAGAGAACCAGTCACATTAGCGTTACATGTATACGTTACCACCCAGTGGTCTCCTGATGGTGGTCAGGTCCCAGTACAGGCCTGTATCTCCCACATGGATTCTTCTGCTGTCTGACTAGTATAGTACAGCAGAGAACCAGTCACATCAGCGTTACATGTATACGTTACCACCCAGTGGTCTCCTGATGGTGGTCAGGTCCCAGAACAGGCCTGTATCTCACACATGGATTCTTCTGCTGTCTGACTAGTATAGTTCATCAGAGAACCAGTCACATCAGCATTACATGTATACGTTACCACCCAGTGGTCTCCTGATGGTGGTCAGGTCCCAGTACAGGCCTGTATCTCCCACATGGATTCTTCTGCTGTCTGACTAGTATAGTACAGCAGAGAACCAGTCACATCAGCGTTACATGTATACGTTACCACCCAGTGGTCTCCTGATGGTGGTCCTGTCCCAGAACAGGCCTGTATCTCACACATGGATTCTTCTGCTGTCTCACTAGTATAGATCATCAGAGAACCAGTCACATCAGCATTACATGTATACGTTACCACCCAGTGGTCTCCTGATGGTGGTCAGGTCCCAGAACAGGCCTGTATCTCCCATATGGATTCTTCTGCTGTCTGACTAGTATAGTTCATCAGAGAACCAGTCACATCAGCGTTACATGTATACGTTACCACCCAGTGGTCTCCTGATGGTGGTCCTGTCCCAGAACAGGTCTGTATCTCCCACATGGAGTCTTCTGCTGTCTGACTAGTATAGTTTATCAGAGAACCAGTCACATTAGCGTTACATGTATACGTTACCACCCAGTGGTCTCCTGATGGTGGTCAGGTCCCAGTACAGGCCTGTATCTCCCACATGGATTCTTCTGCTGTCTGACTAGTATAGTACAGCAGAGAACCAGTCACATCAGCGTTACATGTATACGTTACCACCCAGTGGTCTCCTGATGGTGGTCCTGTCCCAGAACAGGCCTGTATCTCCCACATGGATTCTTCTGCTGTCTGACTAGTATAGTTCATCAGAGAACCAGTCACATCAGCGTTACATGTATACGTTACCACCCAGTGGTCTCCTGATGGTGGTCAGGTCCCAGTACAGGCCTGTATCTCACACATGGATTCTTCTGCTGTCTGACTAGTATAGTTCATCAGAGAACCAGTCACATCAGCGTTACATGTATACGTTACCACCCAGTGGTCTCCTGATGGTGGTCCTGTCCCAGAACAGGCCTGTATCTCCCACATGGATTCTTCTGCTGTCTGACTAGTATAGTTCATCAGAGAACCAGTCACATCAGCGTTACATGTATACGTTACCACCCAGTGGTCTCCTGATGGTGGACAGGTCCCAGTACAGGCCTGTATCTCACACATGGATTCTTCTGCTGTCTGACTAGTATAGTTCATCAGAGAACCAGTCACATCAGCGTTACATGTATACGTTACCACCCAGTGGTCTCCTGATGGTGGTCCTGTCCCAGAACAGGCCTGTATCTCCCACATGGATTCTTCTGCTGTCTCACTAGTATAGATCATCAGAGAACCAGTCACATCAGCGTTACATGTATACGTTACCACCCAGTGTTCTCCTGATGGTGGTCCTGTCCCAGAACAGGCCTGTATCTCACACATGGATTCTTCTGCTGTCTGACTAGTATAGTTCATCAGAGAACCAGTCACATTAGCGTTACATGTATACGTTACCACCCAGTGGTCTCCTGATGGTGGTCAGGTCCCAGTACAGGCCTGTATCTCCCACATGGATTCTTCTGCTGTCTGACTAGTATAGTACAGCAGAGAACCAGTCACATCAGCGTTACATGTATACGTTACCACCCAGTGGTCTCCTGATGGTGGTCCTGTCCCAGAACAGGCCTGTGTCTCCCACATGGATTCTTCTGCTGTCTGACTAGTATAGTTCATCAGAGAACCAGTCACATCAGCGTTACATGTATACGTTACCACCCAGTGTTCTCCTGATGGTGGTCCTGTCCCAGAACAGGCCTGTATCTCACACATGGATTCTTCTGCTGTCTGACTAGTATAGTTCATCAGAGAACCAGTCACATCAGCGTTACATGTATACGTTACCACCCAGTGGTCTCCTGATGGTGGTCCTGTCCCAGAACAGGCCTGTATCTCCCACATGGATTCTTCTGCTGTCTGACTAGTATAGTTCATCAGAGAACCAGTCACATCAGCATTACATGTATACGTTACCACCCAGTGGTCTCCTGATGGTGGTCAGGTCCCAGTACAGGCCTGTATCTCACACATGGATTCTTCTGCTGTCTGACTAGTATAGTTCATCAGAGAACCAGTCACATCAGCGTTACATGTATACGTTACCACCCAGTGTTCTCCTGATGGTGGTCCTGTCCCAGAACAGGCCTGTATCTCACACATGGATTCTTCTGCTGTCTGACTAGTATAGTTCATCAGAGAACCAGTCACATCAGCATTACATGTATACGTTACCACCCAGTGGTCTCCTGATGGTGGTCCTGTCCCAGAACAGGCCTGTATCTCCCACATGGATTCTTCTGCTGTCTGACTAGTATAGATCATCAGAGAACCAGTCACATCAGCGTTACATGTATACGTTACCACCCAGTGGTCTCCTGATGGTGGTCAGGTCCCAGTACAGGCCTGTATCTCACACATGGATTCTTCTGCTGTCTGACTAGTATAGTTCATCAGAGAACCAGTCACATCAGCGTTACATGTATACGTTACCACCCAGTGTTCTCCTGATGGTGGTCCTGTCCCAGAACAGGCCTGTATCTCACACATGGATTCTTCTGCTGTCTGACTAGTATAGTTCATCAGAGAACCAGTCACATCAGCGTTACATGTATACGTTACCACCCAGTGGTCTCCTGATGGTGGTCCTGTCCCAGAACAGGCCTGTATCTCCCACATGGATTCTTCTGCTGTCTGACTAGTATAGTTCATCAGAGAACCAGTCACATCAGCATTACATGTATACGTTACCACCCAGTGGTCTCCTGATGGTGGTCCTGTCCCAGAACAGGCCTGTATCTCCCATATGGATTCTTCTGCTGTCTGACTAGTATAGTTCATCAGAGAACCAGTCACATCAGCGTTACATGTATACGTTACCACCCAGTGGTCTCCTGATGGTGGTCCTGTCCCAGAACAGGTCTGTATCTCCCACATGGAGTCTTCTGCTGTCTGACTAGTATAGTTTATCAGAGAACCAGTCACATTAGCGTTACATGTATACGTTACCACCCAGTGGTCTCCTGATGGTGGTCAGGTCCCAGTACAGGCCTGTATCTCCCACATGGATTCTTCTGCTGTCTGACTAGTATAGTACAGCAGAGAACCAGTCACATCAGCGTTACATGTATACGTTACCACCCAGTGGTCTCCTGATGGTGGTCCTGTCCCAGAACAGGCCTGTATCTCACACATGGATTCTTCTGCTGTCTGACTAGTATAGTTCATCAGAGAACCAGTCACATCAGCATTACATGTATACGTTACCACCCAGTGGTCTCCTGATGGTGGTCAGGTCCCAGTACAGGCCTGTATCTCCCACATGGACTCTTCTGCTGTCTGACTAGTATAGTACAGCATAGAACCAGTCACATCAGCGTTACATGTATACGTTACCACCCAGTGGTCTCCTGATGGTGGTCCTGTCCCAGAACAGGCCTGTATCTCACACATGGATTCTTCTGCTGTCTCACTAGTATAGATCATCAGAGAACCAGTCACATCAGCATTACATGTATACGTTACCACCCAGTGGTCTCCTGATGGTGGTCAGGTCCCAGAACAGGCCTGTATCTCACACATGGATTCTTCTGCTGTCTGACTAGTATAGTTCATCAGAGAACCAGTCACATCAGCATTACATGTATACGTTACCACCCAGTGGTCTCCTGATGGTGGTCCTGTCCCAGTACAGGCCTGTATCTCCCACATGGATTCTTCTGCTGTCTGACTAGTATAGTACAGCAGAGAACCAGTCACATCAGCGTTACATGTATACGTTACCACCCAGTGGTCTCCTGATGGTGGTCCTGTCCCAGAACAGGCCTGTATCTCACACATGGATTCTTCTGCTGTCTCACTAGTATAGATCATCAGAGAACCAGTCACATCAGCGTTACATGTATACGTTACCACCCAGTGGTCTCCTGATGGTGGTCAGGTCCCAGAACAGGCCTGTATCTCCCATATGGATTCTTCTGCTGTCTGACTAGTATAGTTCATCAGAGAACCAGTCACATCAGCGTTACATGTATACGTTACCACCCAGTGGTCTCCTGATGGTGGTCCTGTCCCAGAACAGGCCTGTATCTCCCATATGGATTCTTCTGCTGTCTGACTAGTATAGTTCATCAGAGAACCAGTCACATCAGCGTTACATGTATACGTTACCACCCAGTGTTCTCCTGATGGTGGTCCTGTCCCAGAACAGGCCTGTATCTCACACATGGATTCTTCTGCTGTCTGACTAGTATAGTTCATCAGAGAACCAGTCACATCAGCGTTACATGTATACGTTACCACCCAGTGGTCTCCTGATGGTGGTCCTGTCCCAGAACAGGCCTGTATCTCCCACATGGATTCTTCTGCTGTCTGACTAGTATAGTTCATCAGAGAACCAGTCACATCAGCATTACATGTATACGTTACCACCCAGTGGTCTCCTGATGGTGGTCAGGTCCCAGTACAGGCCTGTATCTCACACATGGATTCTTCTGCTGTCTGACTAGTATAGTTCATCAGAGAACCAGTCACATCAGCGTTACATGTATACGTTACCACCCAGTGTTCTCCTGATGGTGGTCCTGTCCCAGAACAGGCCTGTATCTCACACATGGATTCTTCTGCTGTCTGACTAGTATAGTTCATCAGAGAACCAGTCACATCAGCATTACATGTATACGTTACCACCCAGTGGTCTCCTGATGGTGGTCCTGTCCCAGAACAGGCCTGTATCTCCCACATGGATTCTTCTGCTGTCTGACTAGTATAGATCATCAGAGAACCAGTCACATCAGCGTTACATGTATACGTTACCACCCAGTGGTCTCCTGATGGTGGTCAGGTCCCAGTACAGGCCTGTATCTCACACATGGATTCTTCTGCTGTCTGACTAGTATAGTTCATCAGAGAACCAGTCACATCAGCGTTACATGTATACGTTACCACCCAGTGTTCTCCTGATGGTGGTCCTGTCCCAGAACAGGCCTGTATCTCACACATGGATTCTTCTGCTGTCTGACTAGTATAGTTCATCAGAGAACCAGTCACATCAGCGTTACATGTATACGTTACCACCCAGTGGTCTCCTGATGGTGGTCCTGTCCCAGAACAGGCCTGTATCTCCCACATGGATTCTTCTGCTGTCTGACTAGTATAGTTCATCAGAGAACCAGTCACATCAGCATTACATGTATACGTTACCACCCAGTGGTCTCCTGATGGTGGTCCTGTCCCAGAACAGGCCTGTATCTCCCATATGGATTCTTCTGCTGTCTGACTAGTATAGTTCATCAGAGAACCAGTCACATCAGCGTTACATGTATACGTTACCACCCAGTGGTCTCCTGATGGTGGTCCTGTCCCAGAACAGGTCTGTATCTCCCACATGGAGTCTTCTGCTGTCTGACTAGTATAGTTTATCAGAGAACCAGTCACATTAGCGTTACATGTATACGTTACCACCCAGTGGTCTCCTGATGGTGGTCAGGTCCCAGTACAGGCCTGTATCTCCCACATGGATTCTTCTGCTGTCTGACTAGTATAGTACAGCAGAGAACCAGTCACATCAGCGTTACATGTATACGTTACCACCCAGTGGTCTCCTGATGGTGGTCCTGTCCCAGAACAGGCCTGTATCTCACACATGGATTCTTCTGCTGTCTGACTAGTATAGTTCATCAGAGAACCAGTCACATCAGCATTACATGTATACGTTACCACCCAGTGGTCTCCTGATGGTGGTCAGGTCCCAGTACAGGCCTGTATCTCCCACATGGACTCTTCTGCTGTCTGACTAGTATAGTACAGCATAGAACCAGTCACATCAGCGTTACATGTATACGTTACCACCCAGTGGTCTCCTGATGGTGGTCCTGTCCCAGAACAGGCCTGTATCTCACACATGGATTCTTCTGCTGTCTCACTAGTATAGATCATCAGAGAACCAGTCACATCAGCATTACATGTATACGTTACCACCCAGTGGTCTCCTGATGGTGGTCAGGTCCCAGAACAGGCCTGTATCTCACACATGGATTCTTCTGCTGTCTGACTAGTATAGTTCATCAGAGAACCAGTCACATCAGCATTACATGTATACGTTACCACCCAGTGGTCTCCTGATGGTGGTCCTGTCCCAGTACAGGCCTGTATCTCCCACATGGATTCTTCTGCTGTCTGACTAGTATAGTACAGCAGAGAACCAGTCACATCAGCGTTACATGTATACGTTACCACCCAGTGGTCTCCTGATGGTGGTCCTGTCCCAGAACAGGCCTGTATCTCACACATGGATTCTTCTGCTGTCTCACTAGTATAGATCATCAGAGAACCAGTCACATCAGCGTTACATGTATACGTTACCACCCAGTGGTCTCCTGATGGTGGTCAGGTCCCAGAACAGGCCTGTATCTCCCATATGGATTCTTCTGCTGTCTGACTAGTATAGTTCATCAGAGAACCAGTCACATCAGCGTTACATGTATACGTTACCACCCAGTGGTCTCCTGATGGTGGTCCTGTCCCAGAACAGGCCTGTATCTCCCATATGGATTCTTCTGCTGTCTGACTAGTATAGTTCATCAGAGAACCAGTCACATCAGCGTTACATGTATACGTTACCACCCAGTGGTCTCCTGATGGTGGTCCTGTCCCAGAACAGGCCTGTATCTCCCATATGGATTCTTCTGCTGTCTGACTAGTATAGTTCATCAGAGAACCAGTCACATCAGCGTTACATGTATACGTTACCACCCAGTGGTCTCCTGATGGTGGTCCTGTCCCAGAACAGGTCTGTATCTCCCACATGGAGTCTTCTGCTGTCTGACTAGTATAGTTTATCAGAGAACCAGTCACATTAGCGTTACATGTATACGTTACCACCCAGTGGTCTCCTGATGGTGGTCAGGTCCCAGTACAGGCCTGTATCTCCCACATGGATTCTTCTGCTGTCTGACTAGTATAGTACAGCAGAGAACCAGTCACATCAGCGTTACATGTATACGTTACCACCCAGTGGTCTCCTGATGGTGGTCCTGTCCCAGAACAGGCCTGTATCTCCCACATGGATTCTTTTGCTGTCTGACTAGTATAGTTCATCAGAGAACCAGTCACATCAGCGTTACATGTATACGTTACCACCCAGTGGTCTCCTGATGGTGGTCAGGTCCCAGTACAGGCCTGTATCTCACACATGGATTCTTCTGCTGTCTGACTAGTATAGTTCATCAGAGAACCAGTCACATCAGCGTTACATGTATACGTTACCACCCAGTGGTCTGATGGTGGTCAGGTCCCAGAACAGGCCTGTATCTCCCACATGGATTCTTCTGCTGTCTCACTAGCATAGATCATCAGAGAACCAGTCACATCAGCGTTACATGTATACGTTACCACCCAGTGTTCTCCTGATGGTGGTCCTGTCCCAGAACAGGCCTGTATCTCACACATGGATTCTTCTGCTGTCTGACTAGTATAGTTCATCAGAGAACCAGTCACATCAGCGTTACATGTATACGTTACCACCCAGTGGTCTCCTGATGGTGGTCCTGTCCCAGAACAGGCCTGTATCTCCCACATGGATTCTTCTGCTGTCTGACTAGTATAGTTCATCAGAGAACCAGTCACATCAGCGTTACATGTATACGTTACCACCCAGTGGTCTCCTGATGGTGGTCAGGTCCAAGTACAGGCCTGTATCTCACACATGGATTCTTCTGCTGTCTGACTAGTATAGTTCATCAGAGAACCAGTCACATCAGCGTTACATGTATACGTTACCACCCAGTGGTCTCCTGATGGTGGTCCTGTCCCAGGACAGGCCTGTATCTCCCACATGGATTCTTCTGCTGTCTGACTAGTATAGTACATCAGAGAACCAGTCACATCAGCGTTACATGTATACGTTACCACCCAGTGGTCTCCTGATGGTGGTCCTGTCCCAGAACAGATCTGTATCTCCCACATGGATTCTTCTGCTGTCTGACTAGTATAGTTCATCAGAGAACCAGTCACATCAGCGTTACATGTATACGTTACCACCCAGTGGTCTCCTGATGGTGATCAGGTCCCAGTACAGGCCTGTATCTCACACATGGATTCTTCTGCTGTCTGACTAGTATAGTTCATCAGAGAACCAGTCACATCAGCGTTACATGTATACGTTACCACCCAGTGGTCTCCTGATGGTGGTCCTGTCCCAGAACAGGCCTGTTTCTCACACATGGATTCTTCTGCTGTCTGACTAGTATAGTTCATCAGAGAACCAGTCACATCAGCGTTACATGTATACGTTACCACTAAGTGTTCTCCTGATGGTGGTCCTGTCCCAGAACAGGCCTGTATCTCACACATGGATTCTTCTGCTGTCTGACTAGTATAGTTCATCAGAGAACCAGTCACATCAGCGTTACATGTATACGTTACCACCCAGTGGTCTCCTGATGGTGGTCCTGTCCCAGAACAGGCCTGTATCTCCCACATGGATTCTTCTGCTGTCTGACTAGTATAGATCATCAGAGAACCAGTCACATCAGCGTTACATGTATACGTTACCACCCAGTGTTCTCCTGATGGTGATCCTGTCCCAGAACAGGCCTGTATCTCACACATGGATTCTTCTGCTGTCTGACTAGTATAGTTTATCAGAGAACCAATCACATCAGCGTTACATGTATACGTTACCACCCAGTGGTCTCCTGATGGTGGTCCTGTCCCAGAACAGGCCTGTATCTCCCACATGGATTCTTCTGCTGCCTGACTAGTATAGTTCATCAGAGAACCAGTCACATCAGCGTTACATGTATACGTTACCACCCAGTGGTCTCCTGATGGTGGTCCTGTCCCAGAACAGATCTGTATCTCCCACATGGATTCTTCTGCTGTCTCACTAGTATAGATCATCAGAGAACCAGTCACATCAGCATTACATGTATACGTTACCACCCAGTGGTCTCCTGATGGTGGTCAGGTCCCAGAACAGGCCTGTATCTCACACATGGATTCTTCTGCTGTCTGACTAGTATAGTTCATCAGAGAACCAGTCACATCAGCGTTACATGTATACGTTACCACCCAGTGGTCTCCTGATGGTGGTCAGGTCCCAGTACAGGCCTGTATCTCACACATGGATACTTCTGCTGTCTGACTAGTATAGTTCATCAGAGAACCAGTCACATTAGCGTTACATGTATACGTTACCACCCAGTGGTCTCCTGATGGTGGTCAGGTCCCAGTACAGGCCTGTTTCTCACACATGGATTCTTCTGCTGTCTGACTAGTATAGTTAATCAGAGAACCAGACACATCAGCGTTACATGTATACTGTACCACCCAGTGGTCTCCTGATGGTGGTCCTGTCCCAGAACAGGCCTGTATCTCACACATGGATTCTTCTGCTGTCTGACTAGTATAGTTCATCAGAGAACCAGTCACATCAGCGTTACATGTATACGTTACCACCCAGTGGTCTCCTGATGGTGGTCCTGTCCCAGAACAGGCCTGTATCTCCCACATGGATTCTTCGGCTGTCTGACTAGTATATATCATCAGAGAACCAGTCACATCAGCGTTACATGTATACGTTACCACCCAGTGTTCTCCTGATGGTGGTCCTGTCCCAGAACAGGCCTGTATCTCACACATGGATTCTTCTGCTGTCTGACTAGTATAGTTTATCAGAGAACCAGTCACATCAGCGTTACATGTATACGTTACCACCCAGTGGTCTCCTGATGGTGGTCCTGTCCCAGAACAGGCCTGTATCTCCCACATGGATTCTTCTGCTGCCTGACTAGTATAGTTCATCAGAGAACCAGTCACATCAGCGTTACATGTATACGTTACCACCCAGTGTTCTCCTGATGGTGATCCTGTCCCAGAACAGGCCTGTATCTCACACATGGATTCTTCTGCTGTCTGACTAGTATAGTTCATCAGAGAACCAGTCACATCAGCGTTACATGTATACGTTACCACCCAGTGGTCTCCTGATGGTGGTCCTGTCCCAGAACAGGCCTGTATCTCCCACATGGATTCTTCTGCTGTCTGACTAGTATAGTACATCAGAGAACCAGTCACATCAGCGTTACATGTATACGTTACCATCCAGTGGTCTCCTGATGGTGGTCCTGTCCCAGAACAGGCCTGTATCTCCCACATGGATTCTTCTGCTGTCTGACTAGTATAGTTCATCAGAGAACCAGTCACATCAGCGTTACATGTATACGTTACCACCCAGTGGTCTCCTGATGGTGGTCCTGTCCCAGAACAGGCCTGTATCTCCCACATGGAGTCTTCTGCTGTCTGACTAGTATAGATCATCAGAGAACCAGTCACATCAGCGTTACATGTATACGTTACCACCCAGTGTTCTCCTGATGGTGATCTTGTCCCAGAACAGGCCTGTATCTCACACATGGATTCTTCTGCTGTCTGACTAGTATAGTTCATCAGAGAACCAGTCACATCAGCGTTACATGTATACGTTACCACCCAGTGGTCTCCTGATGGTGGTCCTGTCCCAGAACAGGCCTGTATCTCCCACATGGATTCTTCTGCTGTCTGACTAGTATAGATCATCAGAGAACCAGTCACATCAGCGTTACATGTATACGTTACCACCCAGTGGTCTCCTGATGGTGGTCAGGTCCCAGTACACGCCTGTATCTCACACATGGATACTTCTGCTGTCTGACTAGTATAGTTCATCAGAGAACCAGTCACATCAGCGTTACATGTATACGTTACCACCCAGTGGTCTCCTGATGGTGGTCAGGTCCCAGTACAGGCCTGTATCTCACACATGGATACTTCTGCTGTCTGACTAGTATAGTTCATCAGAGAACCAGTCACATCAGCGTTACATGTATACGTTACCACCCAGTGGTCTCCTGGTGGTGGTCCTGTCCCAGAACAGATCTGTATCTCCCACATGGATTCTTCTGCTGTCTGACTAGTATAGTTCATCAGAGAACCAGTCACATCAGCGTTACATGTATACGTTACCACCCAGTGTTCTCCTGATGGTGGTCCTGTCCCAGAACCGGCCTGTATCTCCCACATGGATTCTTCCACTATCTGACTATGGTAATCCCCCCTCGCTCTAAATAACGTTTTGCAGCATTGTCAGCGGTGTCTGGAGCATTTTCCTTGTCCCTCCTGTTTGCTCGGGACCCTGTTATGAATTTTCTCTGACGTCCTAGTGGATGCTGGGGACTCCGTAAGGACCATGGGGAATAGCGGCTCCGCAGGAGACTGGGCACATCTAAGAAAGATTTAGGACTACCTGGTGTGCACTGGCTCCTCCCACTAAGACCCTCCTCCAGACCTCAGTTAGAATCTTGTGCCCGGCCGAGCTGGATGCACACTAGGGGCTCTCCTGAGCTCCTAGAAAAGAAAGTATATTTTAGGTTTTTTATTTTACAGTGAGACCTGCTGGCAACAGGCTCACTGCACCGAGGGACTAAGGGGAGAAGAAGCGAACCTACCTAACTGTGGGTAGTTTGGGCTTCTTAGGCTACTGGACACCATTAGCTCCAGAGGGATTGACCGCATGGAACCGTCCATTGATGTTCGGTCCCGGAGCCGCGCCACCGGCCCCCTTACAGAGCCAGAAGCAAGAAGAGTCCGGAAAATCGGCGGCAGAAGACATCAGTCTTCTCCAAGGTAGCGCACAGCACTGCAGCTGTGCGCCATTGCTACTCATTACACACTTCACACTGCGGTCACTGAGGGTGCAGGGCGCTAGGGGGGGGGGGGCGCCCTGAGCAGCAATAAATACACCTTGGCTGGCAAAAATATCACAATATATAGCCCCAGAGGCTATATATGTGATAATTACCCCTGCCAGAATACAGAAAATAGCGGGAGAAAAGTCTGCCGAAAAGGGGGCGGAGCTATCTTCCTCAGAACACTGGCGCCATTTCTCCCTCACAGCTCCGCTGGAAGGAAACTCCCTGGCTCTCCCCTGCAGACTACACTACAGAAAGGGTAAAAAAGAGAGGGGGGGGCACAAATTTAGGCGCAATATAAGTGTATAGCAGCTATAAGGGGATATAATTTAGTTAATCCCTGTATTATATAGCGCTCTGGTGTGTGCTGGCATACTCTCACTCTGTCTCCCCAAAGGGCTTTGTGGGGTCCTGTCTTCTATCAGAGCATTCCCTGTGTGTGTGCGGTGTGTCGGTACGGCTGTGTCGACATGTTTGTTGTGGAGGAGGAGCAGGTGCCTAGAAATGTGTTGTCACCCCCTGCGGGGCCGACGCCTGAGTGGATGGACTTGTGGAAGGAATTACGCGAAAGAGTCGACTCCTTACATAAAAAATTTGACGACATGCCAAATGTGGGACAGACGGCTTCTCAGCTCGTGCCTGCCCAGGCGTCTCAAAGGCCATCCGGGGCTCTAAAGCGCCCGCTACGTCAGATGGCAGACACGGATGTCGACACAGATACTGATACCAGTGTCGACGACGATGACGCAAACGTAATGTCCACTAGGGCCACTCGTTATATGATTGAGGCTATGAAAAATGTTTTACACATTTCTGATGTAACCCCAGGTACCACAAAAAAGGGTATTATGTTTGGGGAGAAAAAACTTCCAGTAGTCTTTCCCCCTTCTGAAGAATTAAATGATGTGTGTGAGGTAGCATGGGCTTCCCCCGATAGAAAATTGGTGATTTCAAAAAGATTACTAATGGTGTACCCTTTCCCGCCAGAGGATAGGTCACGTTGGGAAACACCACCTAGGGTGGATAAAGCGCTCACACGTTTGTCAAAAAAGGTGGCACTACCGTCTCCGGATACGGCTGCCCTAAAGGAGCCTGCTGATAGAAAGCAGGAGGCTCTCCTGAAGGCTATATATACACACACTGGTGTTATACTGAGACCAGCTATTGCTTCAGCCTGGATGTGCAGTGCTGCAGCGGCGTGGTCGGAATCCCTGTCAGAAAACATTGACAAGTTTTGCCTTACAAGGGTGAGGAGTTGTTTGGGGATGGTCTTTCGGACCTAGTGTCCACAGCAACGGCTGGGAAGTCAGCTTTCTTACCACATGTCCCCTCACAACCAAAGAAAGCACCGTATTATCAGGTGCAGTCCTTTCGTCCCCAAAAGAACAGGCGAGGTAGAGGCGCGTCCTTTCTGCCCAGAGGCAGAGGTAGAGGGAAAAAGCTGCAGCATTCAGCCAGTTCCCAGGAACACAAGTCCTCCCACGCTTCATCAGCTAAATCCACCGCATGACGCTGGGGCTCAACAGGCGGTGACAGGTACGGTGGGGGCCCGTCTCAAACATTTCAGCAATCAGTGGGCTCGCTCACAGGTGGACCCCTGGATCCTTCAAGTGGTATCTCAGGGGTACAAGCTGGAATTCGAGACATTACCCCCCCCTGCCGTTTCCTCAAATCTGCCTTACCAACGACTCCCGCAGACAGGGAGGCTGTGTTAGAGGCGATTCACAAGCTGTATTCCCAGCAGGTGATAGTCAAAGTGCCCCTACTTCAACAAGGACGGGGTTACTATTCCACAATGTTTGTGGTACCGAAACCGGACGGTTCGGTGAGACCCATTTTAAATTTAAAATCCTTGAACACATATCTAAAAAAATTCAGGTTCAAGATGGAATCGCTCAGGGCGGTGATTGCAAACCTGGAAGAGGGGGATTACATGGTATCTCTGGACATCAAGGATGCTTACCTACATGTCCCCATTTACAATCTTCACCAGGAGTACCTCAGATTTGTAGTACAGGATTGTCATTACCAATTCTAGACGTTGCCGTTCGGCCTGTCCACGGCACCGAGGGTATTTACCAAGGTAATGGCCGAAATGATGATACTCCTTCGAAAAAAGGGAGTTTCAATTATCCCATATTTGGACGATCTCCTGATAAAAGCGAGATCCAGAGAGCAGTTGTTAGTGGGCGTAGCACTATCTCAAGAGGTGCTACACCAGCATGGTTGGATTCTGAATATTCCAAAGTCACAGCTGGTTCCTGCGACACGCCTACTGTTCCTGGGACTGATTCTGGACACAGTCCAGAAAAAAGTGTTTCTCCAGAGGAAAAAGCCAAGGAGCTGTCATCTCTGGTCAGAGGCCTCCTAAAACCAAAACAGGTGTCGGTACATCACTGCACCCGAGTCCTGGGAAAGATGGTAGCTTCCTACGAAGCGATCCCATTCGGCAGGTTCCATGCCAGAATTTTTCAGTGGGACCTCTTGGACCAATGGTCCGGATCGCATCTTCAAATGCATCGGCTGATAACCCTGTCTCCAAGGACCAGGGTGTCTCTCTTGTGGTGGCTGCAGAGTGCTCATCTCGTGGAGGGCCGCAGATTCGGCATACAGGACTGGGTCCTGGTGACCACGGATGCCAGCCTTCGAGGCTGGGGGGCAGTCACATTAGGAAGAAACTTCCAAGGACTTTGGACAAGTCACGAGACTTCCCTACACATAAATGTTCTGGAATTGAGGGCCATTTACAATGCCCTGAGTCAGGCAAAGGCCCTGCTTCAAAACCAACCGGTTCTGATCCAGTCAGACAACATCACGGCGGTCGCCCATGTAAACCGACAGGGCGGCACAAGAAGCAGGGCGGCGATGGCAGAAGCCACAAGGATTCTCCGATGGGCGGAAAATCACGTGTTAGCACTGACAGCAGTGTTCATTCCGGGAGTGGACAACTGGGAAGCAGACTTCCTCAGCAGGCACGACCTCCACCCGGGAGAGTGGGGACTTCATCCAGAAGTCTTCCAAATGCTGGTAAACCGCTGGGAAAGACCACAGGTGGACATGATGGCGTCCCGCCTCAACAAAAAACTAGAAAAATATTGTACCATGTCAAGGGACCCTCAGGCGATAGCGGTGGACGCTCTAGTGACACCGTGGGTGTACCGGTCAGTTTATGTGTTCCCTCCTCTTCCTCTCATACCCAAGGTGCTGAGGATAATAAGGAAAAGAGGAGTAAGAACGATACTCGTTGTTCCGGATTGGCCAAGAAGGTCTTGGTACCCGGAACTTCAAGAGTTAATCTCAGAGTACCCATGGCCTCTGCCGCTCAGACAGGACCTGCTGCAGCAGGGGCCCTGTCTGTTCCAAGACTTACCGCGGCTGCGTTTGACGGCATGGCGGTTGAACGCCGGATCCTGAAGGAAAATGGCATTCCGGAAGAAGTCATCCCTACGCTGATTAAAGCCAGGAAAGATGTAACTGCTAAGCATTATCACCGCATATGGCGAAAATATGTGGCTTGGTGTGAGGCCAGAAAGGCCCCAACAGAGGAATTTCAACTGGGTCGATTTCTACACTTCCTACAGGCAGGAGTGACTATGGGCCTAAAATTAGGCTCCATTAAGGTACGGATCTCGTCTCTGTCGATTTTCTTCCAGAAGGAACTAGCTTCACTACCTGAAATTCAGACATTTGTAAAAGGAGTGCTGCATATTCAGCCCCCCTTTGTGCCTCCAGTGGCACCCTGGGATCTCAACGTGGTGTTGAGTTTCCTAAAATCACATTGGTTTGAACCACTGAAAACCGTGGATCTAAAATATCTCACGTGTAAAGTGGTCATGTTATTGGCCTTGGCTTCGGCCAGGCGTGTATCAGAGTTGGCGGCTTTGTCATGTAAAAGCCCTTATTTGATTTTCCATATGGATAGGGCAGAATTGAGGACTCGTCCTCAGTTTCTCCCTAAGGTGGTGTCAGCTTTTCACTTGAACCAACCTATTGTAGTACCTGCGGCTACTAGGGACTTGGAGGATTCCAAGTTACTGGACGTAGTCAGGGCCCTGAAAATGTATGTTTCCAGGACAGCTGCAAGTTGGGTGCTCCTGCTTCAAAGCAGACTATTGCTCGCTGGATTTGTAGCACAATTCAGCTGGCGCATTCTGCGGTGGGATTACCGCAGCCTAAATCTGTAAATGCCCATTCCACAAGGAAGGTGGGCTCATCTTGGGCGGCTGCCCGAGGGGTCTCGGCTTTACAACTTTGCCGAGCTGCTACTTGGTCAGGGGCAAACACGTTTGCAAAATTCTACAAATTTGATACCCTGGCTGAGGAGGACCTGGAGTTCTCTCATTCGGTGCTGCAGAGTCATCCGCACTCTCCCGCCCGTTTGGGAGCTTTGGTATAATCCCCATGGTCCTTACGGAGTCCCCAGCATCCACTAGGACGTCAGAGAAAATAAGATTTTACTCACCGGTAAAACTATTTCTCGTAGTCCGTAGTGGATGCTGGGCGCCCATCCCAAGTGCGGTTTGTCTGCATTACTTGTATATAGTTATTGTTAACTAAAAGCGTTATTGTTGAGCCATCTGTTGAGAGGCTCTGTTATGTTCATACTGTTGACTGGGTATAATATCACGAGTTATACGGTGTGATTGGTGTGGCTGGTATGAGTCTTACCCGGGATTCAAAATCCTTCCCTATTGTGTCAGCTCTTCCGGGCACAGTATCCTAACTGAGGCTTGGAGGAGGGTCATAGCCTAAAGCTTTCTTAGATGTGCCCAGTCTCCTGCGGAGCCGCTATTCCCCATGGTCCTTACGGAGTCCCCAGCATCCACTACGGACTACGAGAAATAGATTTACCGGTGAGTAAAATGTTATTATCACCTTCCTCCACTCTCAGGGGTCACTGTATCTTCTGCCCCTTTCAGAACTATGGCGATTCAGCCACTGCCCTCCCTTCTCCCCGTGGGCTTGCTGGATCTGCTGCTTACTTCTCTCACTGCCCATCGCTGCACTCCTGCGAGGGTTTGTTATCGGGGACAGCCTCCATCTCTGACCCGTTATACCACAGTGATTTATAGCCACCAAACGAGGGGATCAGGGACTGTCATGGCCAGAGATTCTTACCATTGCCTGGGCTCTCCCTCCTGTAATATTAGCGACACCCGGCTTGGGCCTAACTTCCTGGAGAATAACCTCAGTTCCGCTCTCCCCCAAACAACATTGTTCTCCAGCTAGACACGTGGATTGCTCTTATCTTGCTCTCCTGGACGGATGTTCCTCTCCAAGCAGCGTTGTTCTCCAGCCAGCTGCATGGATTGTTCTTATCTTGCGCTCCTGGACAGATGTTCCTCTCCAAGCAGCGTTGTTCTCCAGCCAGCCGCGTGGATTGTTCTTATCTTGCTCTCCTGGACAGATGTTCCTTTCCAAGCAGCGTTGTTCTCCAGCCAGCTGCATGGATTGTTCTTATCTTGCTCTCCTGGACAGATGTTCCTCTCCAAGCAGCGTTGTTCTCCAGCCAGCCGCGTGGATTGTTCTTATCTTGCTCTCCTGGACAGATGTTCCTCTCCAAGCAGCGTTGTTCTCCAGCCAGCCGCGTGGATTGTTCTTATCTTGCTCTCCTGGACAGATGTTCCTCTCCAAGCAGCGTTGTTCTCCAGCCAGCTGCGTGGATTGTTCTTATCTTGCTCTCCTGGACAGATGTTCCTCTCCAAGCAGCGTTGTTCTCCAGCCAGCCGCGTGGATTGTTCTTATCTTGCTCTCCTGGACAGATGTTCCTTTCCAAGCAGCGTTGTTCTCCAGCCAGCTGCATGGATTGTTCTTATCTTGCTCTCCTGGACAGATGTTCCTCTCCAAGCAGCATTGTTCTCCAGCCAGCTGCGTGGATTGTTCTTATCTTGCTCTCCTGGACAGATGTTCCTCCCCAAGCAGCGTTGTTCTCCAGCCAGCCGCGTGGATTGTTCTTTCCTTGCTCTCCTGGACAGATGTTCCTCTCCAAGCAGCATTGTTCTCCAGCCAGCTGCGTGGATTGTTCTTATCTTGCTCTCCTGGACAGATGTTCCTCCCCAAGCAGCGTTGTTCTCCAGCCAGCCGCGTGGATTGTTCTTTCCTTGCTCTCCTGGACAGATGTTCCTCCCCTCTCACAGGGGCCATTAAAGCCACCACTTGTAGCTAGGCCAGTGTTTCCCAACCTCGGTCCTCAAGGCACACTAACAGTCCTGGTTTTAGTGATATCTAGGCTTGAACACAGGTGACTTATTTAGTACCTCAGTTATTTTGATTTAACCATCCCTGCTAAAGCCTGGATATCACTAAAACCTGCACTGTTGGTGTGCCTTGAGGACCGCGGTTGGGCATGCCTGAGCTAGGCCCTTGTGTTCTTTATTGCACAGGACACCATTTTCCGCCACGGGAATCCACTTGCACTTGACCGTCCACTGCAACCTCTGTACCCGATGGACATCTGGCAGTACGGGGCCATGGGAATAAAGCAGACTAAGGAAGCGTGGCAGATTTTGTGAGAGGAACTGCTCGCTTATCACCTGCAGCCACTTCAACAGTCCCTTCACCTTCGGTCTCCCTTTGTAGTAGTCGACGGTCCTTGCATGGACCATGCTCCGGGTCAATTTACCTCCTCGAGCCCCACTTCAGGGTCAGGCTGGTGGTAGCATTCCTTGGCTTGCTACCTTCAAAGATGACACAGCTTGGCCCTTTCCAAAAATGCAGCCACTTTCATGTGCACCGCCCACCGGAAGTCCCCTGTGTTATTACTATAGATATGTGACGTCACTGTGACACTAGTGTAAATAGTTTGTTTTTATCAGTTAATAAACTGGAAAGTGAATGACCAAAAAGAGACAGCTAAAATCAGTATTTGGTGTGACCACCTTTTTGCCTTGAAAACAGCATCAATTCCTCTAGGTACACTTGCACAAAGTCAGCTTTTGTAGGCTTATAGTCAGGTGTATGATTAACCATTCATACCAAACAAATGAAAATGATCATCATTTTCATATGTTGGTTGAAACACAGTAATTAACTGAAACAGAAACAGCTTATTGGGAGGCTTTGTACAGGATTTTACGGAGGAGAATCACAGGACCCCACTGGAGGATCAGGTAGGTGGGATTTAGGGTCTCGCCAATATACCAAAGTGACTGTCACTATATGATCTGTAGAGGAGCTGTGTGTCTTATACACTGATATTATACTGTTTCATCTCACTGTAACACTATGCAAATGTCATGATACTGTGTTTTGGGTTATTAAGATAGAACGTCTGTCTGAGATGGAGGCAGAAGATATATCTGGAGAAGAAGAGACGTATGTGACTGATATGAAGGCAGAAGATATAGAGGAAGAAGAAGAGACATATGTGACTGATATGAAGGCAGAAGATCTAGAGGGAGAAGAAGAGACGTATGTGACTGATATAAAGGCAGAAGATATAGAGGGAGAAGAGGAGACGTGTGTGACTGATATAAAGGCAGAAGATACGGAGGGAGAAGAAGAGGAGACGTATGTGAGGGGTGATCAGCAGTGTAAGGAGGAGGAAATCCCTACAGATATCAGCACAGGTGAGTAATAAACACTTATTACAGAAAAGAGTCACATATTCTCCTTGCGCAGTCACTACAGCAATCTCTTATCCTACACCCTCCTCCGCCATCAGCCCTGTTCTCAGTTGGGTGTTTATAACAGAAGGTTAACCATAACGAATATCACATGAAGAGAGTTATTACACACATCACTATAATGTTATAAAAAATAAGCAGAAGTTTATTATTAAGGTTTATATATAGTAGCGGATGCAGAAGTGCGCAGGTAACGGTGTAACACACACGTGTAGAGAAATATATATCCGAAGACAAAATCTCTTAAAATAAGCAGACCCTGGCCAGATGGATTAGAATGGTGATTGCACATGCTTATGTACAGGCTGGTCTTCCAGCTACTATCAAGGCCCATTCTACTCGGCCTGTTGGACCTTCTTGGGCGGCCCATCGTGGTGAGACCCTTAAGCAATTGTGCAAGGCGGTTACGTGGTCCTCGGTGAACACATTCATAATGTTCTATGCCTTCGATACTTCCGCCTCCCAGGATGCTTCCTTTGGACGCCGGGTTCTTGTGCCCGCTACAGTGCGTCCCCTCCCATAAGGAACTGCTTTAGGTCATCCCCAATGTTATTCTTTGTGGAGCCCAGTGTACCTCTGTTATGCACACCAGTGCCTGCAGGAATGTACTGGTGTCTGAACTGTTATTCACACCAGTGCCTGCAGGAATGTACTGGTGTTTGAACTGTTATGCACACCAGTGCCTGCAGGAATGTACTGGTGTCTGAACGGATAGGGATGCAAAACAAATGAACTCACAGACAGACTGGGGAATATGACATTACGTACACAGAAGGTGATAGGGTAACAAAATAAACACAAAGTGAACAGAGAAGCCCAGAGGCTAAGAAACTGGGTGTCTCCCTAGTATTAGTAATGCTCAGATGGAAAAAGCAAGATGTTGTGTTTTAATACGTAGAGAACCCGAAATGCTGTTGCTAAGGGCAACAGAAAAACCCTAAAGGGTTACCAACGGGTGTGGCAGTAAAGTCCTTGGTCAGAGATGGAATGATAGACACAAGGAGAGTCTCCACAATCCTAATCCTCACTTGCAGTGCACAGCTTCAGCTTACTGCCACTAAACTGAATACCTGAACACCTTGCACAGTGAGACAGGATTTAGGCAGGCAAGTCTGAGAATACAGCCGCAAACTTGCTAAGTTCACAGAGTAGCAAAAGAACCCCAGCAAGTTAAACGACTGACTCCAGTCTTACTGCTAGGTCTGGATTGGCAGAGTGTAGTACCAAATCCCCAGGCCTATTTGCAGTAAGCAACAACAAATACAAAGCTACACAGTACTGGCTAACTTTCAGGAACTGACTAACCAACAAAGATTCAGCAGCATCTGCTTAACCTGAGAAGAGGCCTTATAAAGCAGGTGCTGTCCACGCCCCACTCAGACCTCACAGACTGTGAGCACAAAAACCAACACCGGATCCCCTGCCGTGCACAGAGCCTGTAACCACTGCACAGCAAAAGACCCGAACCGGAGTATCAGCTGCGCTCAGGTTACTCCGCTAGCACTTGTCTCCCGGTTGCCATGACAACGTGGCAGCACAGGGCAGGAGACCCTAACAACCCAGCAGCAGAAAATTAGATTTATGGTTAGAACTTACCGTTGTTAAATCTTTCTGCAAGGTACACTGGGCTCCACAAGGCGCCCACCCTGACGTACTTAGCTTCTTTGGGTTGGTGTGGCATTAGCCGCTGACACCCTCTCCTGTGGTGAGTGTATGGTGTAATTGGCTACGAGCGATTGTCGTCTCTAGTACCAGCTACTGCATTGGGCTGGTTAACGAAACTGAGCTCCTGTGTACGTAGGCGGCGCTGTGCATCTTGGGAACAGTCAGAACTTTGAGCCTGTTGGTGCCTCGGATCAAGATCCTACACTACACCCCGATGTTATTCCTTGTGGAGCCCAGTGTACCTCGCAGAAATAGATTTAACAACAGTAAGTTCTTACAATAAATCTCGTTTTTTAACCCTTTACCGTTTATATATTTAAGGAGCTTTTTGGGGCTTGTTTTACTCTCCTTTGCAATTTGTTTTTTGTTTTCTGTTTTTTGCTGCTTTGATTATTTTTTGCATTGTTTGTTACATTCCTTGTAGAACTGGAATGGTTCCGCGTTCCCATCAGACTTAACTGCTTTGAAAGCTCGCCTCTTTTTAACCATTTGTTCCTTGACCACCTTATTAAGCCAGTTTTTGTTGACCTTGGGAATGAACAAATAAGTGTACTTATTGAGCACAGTTGTAAAAACAGCCCACATTTCAGCCGTATTCTTACCATGAAATACAATTTCCCAACTGATGTCCTTCATTGCTTGTTTCAGCAAGTTGAAATTAGCTTTTCTAAAGTTTAAAGTCTTAGTTAGACCCTTATAGTGTTGTTTTTGGAAGCTGATATCTAATGTGATCTAATGTGATCATATTATGATCACTATTTCCCAAAGTCTCCACCACTTTAGTATTTGATATTATCTCCTCATTATTAGTACTAGGTCCCGTATAGTCCAATGCCTATTTGGATCCTCGATTACCTGGGACAAGTAATGATCTTTTAGCATGTTTAAGAACCTGTTACCCTTTGCTGTATTTACTATTTCGGTGTTTCAATTTATGTCCAGGTATTTAAAGTCCCCAATGATAATGACCTCCCCCATTCCTGCCGCCTTTTTGATTTGCTGTAAGTTCATCAGACACACTAATATCTGGCGGTTTGAAGCATGTCCCTATTAAAAGCTTTCTTGTATCTTTACCCCCAACTCAAAATCTCAACCCATAATGACTCCACGTTATTTCCAGTCCCCTCGTAAATGACCTAGGAGTTCTAAACTAGGAAGCAGACTTCATCAGCCATTACGATGTACACATTGGAGAGTGGTCCCTACACCCAGTGGTTTTCCAGCTCCTGTTTGACAAGTGGGCCAACCAGATGTGGATCTCATGACCTTCAGATACAACAACAAGGTTCCAGTATATGTGTCCAGGACAAGAGTTCCCGAAGAAGCCTTCATGGATGCCCTGGCAATGCAGTGGACCTTCCATCTGCCTTATGTTTTCCTTCTGGTTTCACGTTTCTGAGGGTCTTTGGAAGTTCAAACAAGAAGGAGGTGCCATCATAGTGGTAGTCCTGACAGGGCCCAGATGTCATTGGTTCTCCGATCTACAGTACCTATCCATAGATGCTCCCTTTTCACTTCCCCAACGACCAGACTTTTTGTCTCAGGGTCCCTGTCTACATCCAGACCTAGCTCATCTATATTTGACGGTGTGGCTCTTGAGTCGTCCATCCTAAGTGTCACAACTGAGGGCTGGTGTTGGTAGCGGGAAGCCTCTGTTGTAGGAGGTGACGGTTACCGGAATTTAGGAGGTGAGATGGGACTCCTAGACATGCACAGGAACTGTAGCACCATTGCCCGAAGGCGTGACCACGACAAGTGGAGGGGACTTTAAGGTTTTTATTAAATAATAAGAGTCATAGAAGGTGCGATAAGACAATAACCATCAAAGAGTGTCTCTGAATTCCAATTGAGTTAAGACCAGTACACAGAGGTCGCCACACAGCTTCCAGGCGGCAAGATCACGGGTGCGGCGGTGACGGCCGCGACGGGGCTGAGAGTGCCACACTAAGCTAAGTGAAACTAAGCTAAGTGAAACACACTAAGAAGGCCGCTGAGCCAGCGCTGCGGGTAACCCAACAATGAACTGTAGAACAAAACATAGTTATGACCCAGCCCTGGCACGCTGAGCCAATCTCAGGAGACATCTAACTGGTAAAAAAATAACGTCCAGTTACCCGGATCGCAATACTAAGGGCAAAGGGATTCTCACGGTCGGTTGTCCAGACAATGCTTAAAGCGAGAAACCGGGAATCTGCCCGTATCTATTATCGGGTGTGGCATACATACCTTCTGTGGTACTCTACAATGTCCTATAACCAACAGTTTTTTTTTGAATATCTAGGATTCTCGCCTTCCTCCAAGCTGGACTTTGCTTGGCAAAGTTGAAAGTGCACATCTCGGCGCTCTCCACCTGGTTCCAACAAAAAATGACTTACCTACTGGATGTTTGTACCTTTCTCCAAGGTGTACTCCATGTTCAACCTCCATATGCAACTGTGGTAGCTCCATGGGATTTATCAGTGGTCCTCAGAGCTCTTAAGGAGCCTCCATTTGAACCTCCGGAATCAGTGGATCTAAAGTGGTTAACGAAAACAAAAGCCGTGTTCCTGCTAGCTATTGCTTCCGCAGAATATCCGATTTGGGAGCGCTGTCTTGTCGCTTCCCCTTTCTAATTTTTTATAGGGACAGGGTTGTTCTACATACTAGTCCCAGTTCCATATTAATGAGGTAATTGTGGTAGTGGCCTTCCTCTCTCCAAACTTTCGACTGGGGAGCCCTCCCTTGATGTGGTCGGTGCTCTGAGGAGTTATGTGGATCGTTCCAGTTCCCTTCGTAAATCAGACTTCCTCTTTGTCCTTTGTGGCCTCAAAAAGAGTGGGTGACCAGCAGACAGACTCTGGCCATATGGATTCGTATGACTATATCACGAGTGTGCACTCAGGCTGACCTTCCTGTCCCGGCGTACAGTTTCACCTCATTCTATTCACTCTGTGGGTCCTTCGTGGGCAGCACACCGTGGCGTGTCTGCAGGACAACTGTGCAAGGTGGCTTCATGGTTTTTCCCACCTTTCTTAGGTTCTATGCCTTTGATACAATCACTTCCCAAGATGCTTAATTTGGATACCAGATTCTTCTATCCGCTGAGGAGCATCCCTTCCCTTAAATAACTGCTTTGGGATCTCCCCATGGTAATCCATGTGGAGTCCTATGGAACCCAAAGAAGAAGATTAAGAGTTATGGCAATACTTACCTTTGTTAACTCTCTTTCTTTGAGGCTGATCAGGTCCACAGGGTGCTCATCCTGATGCACCTGGCTTCTATAGGTGACCCTTCTTGGTCACCGGTTCCCTACTCTTGTCAGAGTGTGTGTTCTTGTGTGTGCCTCAATCTTCATTCTCTCATGTCCTGCTCCTCCCTTGGGCTTGTTGGAAAAACTGAGCATGCCTGAGCATGGAGGTGTGGTATAGGGGGGAAGGACCAATGCATCTTGGGATACCAAACTGTTTGTGCCTAAGTCCTTCACCATTGTAATCCCTATGGACCTCGAAGAAAGAGAGTTAACAAAGGTAAGTATTACAATAACTCTCTGTAGCTTACTTGTTGGTTCTCAGCCACATGAAGGCAAACTGAGAACTGAGCTCACTACCGGAGATCACCAGTCTGCTCTTTGTATCAGTCCTGGATGTTGCCAACGGTATTCTACGCATGCATGTGCAATGCACCATGGGAGGTCACTGGCTTTAGGGTACCATACCGTAGATAGGACCCAGAACCGCTTCATAGTAACCAGTTTCTAAAGCAGAGTAATGGGACCTGTTGTTAGGCGCCGGGGTCCGCTCGTCTGTGCAGCCCGGCGCCTAGCAACCAGGGACGCCATACGCGTACAGCCGCCGGCTCCCTGGCAACGCTAGACGCCGGGCGCACTGAGCCGCACGGACCCTAGCAACGGGGACGCCACTGGCGGACCGCGTTCCCCATTGCTGGGTCCATTTAAAATTTATAGTGCACCTGTTCTCTGGCCGTGCAGCAAGGCAGCTGCACGGCATTTATGTAATCAGCCCTGTCAGCAGCTGATTGGAGGACTCCTGTTTATATGCACTCTCAGGGCTTCTCACAGACGCCGGTAATAGCTTCCTGCATGCTGTCTTTGTTTGCTGAGAGTCTGTTTCCAGTCTTGCTGTATCCGGTCGTTCCAGTCTTCTGAAGTCCTGTACTCGGGAGTTGTCATCTCGTCCCTGGAGTCCTGACTGATCACTGTTTAACATCCAGTGGTGTTCGTGAGTCGCGGCTTTGCCATGTGTAGCGGCTTGGCCGCTTTACCCTTTATTATTTGTGTTTTGGAGCATTTTGCGGAGGGTTCCGCTTCCACAGGTCCACTCTGGTATCCGGCGGTGCTGGGTAGGAGTATTGGACAAGTGGATTTTGGTTGTCCTTTTCCCTGGCGGTTTTTCCGCGCATACTTCAGGTTTTGTTAGTTAGCTTGTTGCCCCTGGCCTGTTTGTTAGTCAGAGGTCCTCTTGTTATCATCCTGCCTCGGATTTCCCTTTGTCTCTCATTAAGACCGGGGGGCACCGGAGTTGGGCAGACATAATCCGCCCTTCAAACGTGGCTGCCAGGGGCTCAAGAAACCATAGTCTCGCAAGGGATTTCCGATAGCACGGGTGAGACAACAGAGTTAGGGCGCCAGGGGCAATTATTCTTTCCTGCTCCCGTTACCAGCATTCCATTCCAGTGCTCTGGTCATTGCCATAAGATCTCCTCTGGCCAGGAGTGCTGGAATCATAACATTATTACCGGCGCATACCAAAACTTAAAATTAAACGGGGTTTCATTTTTTTCTCATTCAGTGTTGTAAGAGTTTATCGGCCTCATGAATCCAACAGGTTTAGGGCCAAATCCTGGTCAGCTCTTAGTCAGCCAGATTCAAGAACTTACTCAGATGGTTCAGGATCTTTCTCTTCGGGTGAAGTCGCAGGAAGATCTTTTGCGAACTTCCCCGAGGGTAGTCCCTGAACCAAAGATGCATTTGCCTGACCGTTTTTCTGGTGATAGGAAAGAGTTTTTTAATTTTAAAGAATCCTGTAAACTTTATTTTCGTTTAAGACCGATCTCCTCGGGTACTGAATCTCAGCGGGTCGGATTATTATTTCTTTGCTCCAGGGGGATCCTCAGACCTGGGCATTTGGTTTAAAAGCAGAGGATCCGGCGTTGTTGTCAGTGGACGCTTTTTTGGGGTGTTTATGGCTGTTGTATGATGACCCTGATAGAGAGGCATCCGCTGAAAGTCAGTTGCGCGCTCTCAGACAGGGTAGAAATCCGTTGGTCGAACGACTGTGGCTGGAATGACCCAGCCCTGCGCAGTCAGTTTCGCCTCGGCTTATCAGAGTCTATAAAAGACAGTCTCCTTCAGTATCCCGCTCCTGAGACTCTCGATAAACTCATGGAGCTTTCTATTAAGATTGATCGTCGTCTCAGAGAGCGGAGGGCTGAAAAAGGAGCACCTGTCAGGTCAACTCCATGTGTATATTCCATTCCTGAGGACGTAGAGGAGCCCATGCAGATGGGTCTCTCCCGGCTGTCTCCTGAAGAAAGAGCCAGAAGGCAAAACTCTGGTCTTTGTCTGTACTGTGGGGGTAAGGGACATTTTGCTCGTAATTGTCCGAACAAGTCGGGAAACGCCTTGACCAGGTGAATTGTGAGGGGGTTCACCTAGGTCTGCAGCTTATCTCCTCAAATAACTCCCTTTTAGTCCCAGCTAAGGTTTCCTTTGGCAGCCTCAGTTCTTCGGTGTCGGCTTTTGTTGACAGTGGAGCTGCAGGAAACTTTATGGATTTAACTTGGGCTGAGGCCTTAGGCCTTCCTCAGTTATCTTTGGGTAGGTGTGTCACCATGCATGGCTTAGATGGGAGTCCACTGTCCAATGGGGTTATTTCCCTCTGTACACCCCCTGTATTACTTACAGTAGGAGCTCTTCATTCTGAAAAAATCGAGTTCTTCCTTACTCATTGCCCAGCAGTTCCAGTAGTTCTGGGTCACCCTTGGCTGGCCTTTCATAATCCCACCATTGATTGGCGGTCGGGGGAGATTTCACAATGGGGTACCTTCTGTGATAAGGAATGTATTACGTTTCCAGTCAGAATAGCAGCTGCCATTCCTGAACTCATTCCCGTGGAATACCAGGAGTTTGCTGATGTGTTCTCCAAGGGCAATGCGGACATTCTGCCTCCCCATCGGCCTTATGATTGTGCTATTGAGCTAATTCCTGGTGCCGCATTGTCAAAGGGAAGGTTATATGCTTTATCCGGGCCAGAAACTGCGGCCATGAATGATTATGTTAAGGAGAGCCTAGGGAAAGGATTTATTAGGCCATCAAAATCTCCTTTAAGTGCAGGCTTCTTCTTTGTGGAGAAAAAGGATGGCTCGCTTAGACCTTGCATTGACTTTAGAGCCCTGAATAAGATCTCAGTTAAAAATACTTATCCTCTGCCGCTGATTTCTGTCCTCTTGGATCAGTTACGTTCGGCTGTGATTTTTTCTAAAATTGACCTAAGAGGAGCGTATAACCTCATCCGAATCAAGTCTGGAGATGAGTGGAAGACGGCCTTCAGTACTCAGTCGGGTCACTACGAGTACCTGGTGATGCCGTTCGGCTTGTCTAACGCTCCAGCAGTTTTCCAGGACCTCATTAACGATGTGCTCCGTGACTTCCTAGGGAAATTCGTGGTCGTTTACTTAGACGACTGTCACGATCCGGGTATCTGGACGCCATTACTTACCCTTCAGATGCCTCCTAAGGCTGGCTCAGCGTTCCAGGACCGGATCCCGCTGTTCCTGAGTTTCCACATGCAGAATGTCAGAGTGGTGATTTCATCAGCCGCGGCCTCCGCTGTGCCCGCGTGGTTAAATGTGCGCTTGTCAGTCTGGCGTCTCCTGTCTCCTGTGGCCGGCGTCGCCATTACTGTTTCAATTCTCACATGGATTACATACCAAACTTCCCTCCAAGTGTCTGCATGGGCGCAGCCATCTTGGATTTTGTCATCTGATCATTTCCACCAATCTGCTGTCTGTATTGTTGATTTGCATAATTGCCTAGCCAACCCCTTCCTTGCTGCAGGTATAAGTAAGCTGTGCCTGAGCAAGGAAGGCGTCAGTGCTTTGGTTGTCTAACCTAGTTCCAGTTTGTCTCTCTCCTGTGGTTGTCTTCCAGGTTCCAGCTCCTGTCTCCAGACTTCTGCTATAGAGACCCGCACCAGCATTCCATCTGCGGTGTAGCCTGACTCTCCGATCCATTCTGGACTCACCTGTTTCCAGTTATCAATCACCTGCTTCCAGCCCAGCTTCCAGCAGTGTACAGCTTCTCTTAAAGGGCCGGTGTCCTTTCTGCAGTTTACCACTCTCCACCGGTATTATTATTTCACCGCTCTCAAACTCCAAACTTCATTATCAATCACCTGCTTCCAGCCCAGCTTCCAGCAGTGTACAGCTTCTCTTAAAGGGCCGGTGTCCTTTCTGCAGTTTACCACTCTCCACCGGTATTATTATTTCACCGCTCTCAAACTCCAAACTTCATTATTATTTCATCGCTCTCAAGTTCGTTTATTATTTAACTGGTTCCAGCCAGTATCCACTCCGTACCAACAACAGTCTGGTTCCAGCCAGTATCCACAGCAGCCGTTTTATCTTCAGCAGCCCAGCCTTTCCTGGAACACCAGCTGGTACGATCCTGGGTTCTCTCCATTGCTACAGTCAGGTCTGGTAAGGACTTTCCAACTAGAAGATTATAAGAACTGTCTCACACTACCAGTGCCTGTGGCCCTTGCCACCCTGTAGTACCCAGGAATTGTATTTATCCTCTGTTGACTTTTATGTTTCCTTTACTGCTGCTGTGTTACGGAGTTTGTCATAATAAACATCATTGACTTTTATCCTGGTTGTCGTGGTCACGCCTTCGGGCAGTTATTCTACATGTTACTTACATGTCTAGGGGTCTGATACAACCTCCCAGGTTCCGTTACATCTCAGCCCCTACAACTGAGGCTGCCTCCCGTCAGCTCAGGCCCTCAGTTGTGACAGTAAGCACTGACCTAATGAATCCAGCCGGAGACCAGGATCAAGCGGCCAGGCCAATGCAAGAACTGGCAGCCCGACTTGAACATCAGGAGGCTGCACAGGGCCACATCATCCGCTGTCTCCAGGATCTCTCTACACGGCTGGATGGGATTCAAACGACCCTCCGTGGACCTGGCACGTCCGGTGCGTCCACTACAGTGACACCAGCTGTAACCCCACCCACCTTACCCATTTCCAGTCCACATCTTCATCTTCCAACGCCAGCAAAATTTGATGGATCTCCAAGGTTCTGCAGGGGATTTCTCAATCAATGTGAAATCCACTTTGAGCTTCTACCTGGCAATTTCTTCAGTGACCGTACCAAAATTGCCTATATCATCTCCCTTCTCAGTGGCTCAGCCCTTGACTGGGCATCACCTTTATGGGAGAAGTCTGATCCCCTGCTATCCTCCTATACTGACTTTGTAGCTACATTCAGGCGCATCTTCGACGAGCCAGGCCGGATAACATCTGCTTCATCTGAGATTCTCCGTTTACGCCAGGGAACACGTACTGTGGGACAGTATCTTATACAGTTTAAAATCCTGGCATCCGAACTGGCATGGAACGACGAGGCCCTGTATGCTGCATTCTGGCATGGCTTATCAGAACGCATCAAGGATGAGTTAGCTACCAGAGACTTGCCCTCTAAGTTGGATGAGCTAATTTCTCTTTGCACGAAGGTTGATCTACGTTTCAGAGAGAGAGCAACTGAGCGAGGAAGATCATCTACTCCTAAATCTTCTGCTCCTCCTCCTCGTCAACCATCTCCATCCAAGGATGAGCCTATGCAAATTAGTCGTTCTCGTCTATCTCCCGCTGAGCGCCGAAGACGTCTCTCTGAGTCTCTCTGTCTCTACTGTGCAGCTCCGTCGCACACTATCAATGCCTGTCCCAAACGTCCGGGAAACTCCAGATCCTAGCTCGCCAAGGAGAGGGCCGGCTAGGAGTAATGATCTCCTCTCCATCTCCTCATGACTGTAACCTCCCAGTGTCGCTCCAAATTGCTCAACGTTACAGGAACGTCATTGCCCTCCTTGATTCCGGAGCAGCTGGGAATTTCATAACCGAAGCTTATGTTAAACGGTGGTCCCTACCCACCGAGAGACTGTCCTCGTCCATCTCTTTAACTGCCGTGGATGGCAGCAAGATTTTTGACGCAGTCATTTCCTTAAGGACTCTTCCAGTTCGTCTGAGAGTGGGAGTTCTTCATTCTGAGTATATTTCTTTTTTAGTGATTCCAAGAGCCACACATCCAGTGGTTTTAGGCCTTCCATGGCTCCGTCTCCACAACCCATCAATTGACTGGACGACTACGCAAATACTGGCATGGGGTCCCTCCTGTGCTGAGACTTGTTTAGCCAAAGTTCTTCCTGTTTGTTCTTCCTTCCCCAGGTCATCTGATGTTCCGCCTCCTCCATATCAAGACTTCACGGACGTGTTCAGTAAAGCCTCTGCTGATATCCTTCCTCCTCATAGAGAATGGGACTGCCCAATCGACCTCATTCCAGGGAAGGTTCCACCGCGAGGCCGAACTTATCCGTTGTCTCTGCCTGAGACACACTCCATGGAAGAGTACATCAAAGAGAACCTGGCGAAGGGTTTCATCCGACCATCTTCTTCTCCAGCCGGCGCAGGCTTCTTCTTCGTTAAGAAGAAAGACGGTGGTCTGCGTCCGTGCATCGACTACAGAGGTCTGAACGACATTACCGTCAAGAACCGATACCCTTTACCCCTGATTACCGAGCTCTTTGATAGAGTTAGTGGTGCAACTATTTTCACAAAGCTGGACTTGAGGGGTGCCTACAATCTCATCCGAATCCGTGAGGGTGACGAGTGGAAGACCGCCTTTAACACCCGTGACGGACATTATGAGTACCTCGTCATGCCCTTCGGATTGAGCAATGCTCCAGCAGTCTTCCAGCACTTCGTGAATGAGATTTTCAGGGACATCTTGTACCGCCATGTCGTGGTTTATCTAGACGACATCCTCATCTTTGCTAATAATCTCGAAGATCATCGTTTCTGGGTAAAAGAGGTTCTTTCCCGTCTCCGTGTCAATCACCTCTATTGTAAATTGGAGAAGTGTGTGTTTGAAGTTAAAACCATTCCGTTTCTAGGTTACATTGTGTCCGGTTCCGGACTAGAGATGGATCCTGAGAAACTCCAAGCAATCCAGAATTGGCCTATACCCTTAAGCCTCAAAGGGGTCCAGAGGTTCTTAGGGTTCGCCAATTATTATAGAAAATTTATACGAGACTTTTCCACCATTGTGGCGCCTATCACTGCATTAACCAAGAAAGGTGCTAATCCGTCCAAGTGGTCCGAGGAAGCTACACAGGCCTTTCACCTTCTGAAGCAACGGTTCATCTCTGCACCAATTCTGAAACAGCCCGGCACCGACTCTCCTTTTATCTTAGAGGTAGATGCCTCCTCCGTTGGAGTAGGAGCAGTGTTATCCCAGAGGGCCAAAGATGGACATCTACATCCTTGCAGTTTCTTCTCCCGGAAGTTCTCCCCAGCTGAGCGCAACTATGCCATTGGCGATCAGGAGTTGCTAGCCATCAAGCTCGCTCTGGAGGAGTGGAGATACCTGTTGGAGGGAGCTTCCCACTCAATCACCATTCTTACCGACCACAAAAATCTTTTATATCTCAAAGGCGCACAATGTCTGAATCCTCGTCAGGCCAGATGGGCACTTTTCTTCTCTAGGTTTGACTTTAAACTCCAGTTCTGTCCGGGTTCTCAGAATCGTAAGGCCGATGCCCTTTCCCGCTCATGGGAGCAAGAAAATGAGTCCGAGTCTGCAGACAAGCATCCTATTATTAATCCGTTGGCATTCTCCACGGTAGGGATGGACTCTACGCCTCCACCAGGGAAAAGTTTTGTTAAGCCAGTTCTAAGGAAGAAGCTCATGCATTGGGCCCATGCTTCCCGTTTTGCTGGACATACAGGCATTCAGAAAACCCTTGAATTTATTTCTAGGTCCAACTGGTGGCCAACTCTGAAGAAGGACGTTATGGAATTTATTGCCTCCTGCCCAAAGTGTGCCCAACACAAAGTCTCCCGCCAGTCGCCTGCGGGGCAACTGGTTCCATTATCTGTTCCCCGTCGACCTTGGACCCATTTGTCGATGGACTTTGTTTCCAATCTACCTATCTGCAACAAGTTTAATACCATCTGGGTGGTAGTTGACCGGTTCACCAAGATGGCACATTTCATCCCTCTCACCGGTCTTCCGTCAGCTTCCAAGTTGGCTCAAGTGTTTATACAAGAGATCTTCCGACTTCACGGTCTTCCTGAAGAGATCATCTCGGATCGTGGAGTACAATTTGTAGCCAAATTTTGGCGAAGTTTGTGTCAAGCCCTCCAAGTCAAGTTAAAGTTTTCCACGGCTTACCATCCTCAGACCAATGGTCAAACCGAGAGGGTGAATCAGGACTTGGAGGCCTTCCTCCGTATATATGTGTCTTCCTCTCAAGATGACTGGGTTCAACTCCTTCCTTGGGCCGAGTTCAGCCACAACAATCAATACCATTCCTCATCTTCTTCTACACCATTCTTCATTAATTATGGATTCCACCCTAAAGTCCCAGAATTCCAACCGCTTCCCGCAACTTCTGTTCCAGCAGTGGATGTCACCTTGCGTCAGTTTTCAAATAACTGGAGGAACGTCCGCGCAGCCCTGCTTAAAGCCTCATTCAGGTATAAGAAGTTTGCCGATAGGAAGCGTAGAGCGGTTCCTGCTCTCAAGGTGGGTGATCGTGTGTGGCTGTCCACGAAGAATTTGAGGTTGAGAGTTCCCAGCATGAAATTTGCACCTCGCTACATCGGACCCTTCAAGATTGAACAAGTCATCAATCCTGTTGCCTACAGGTTACAGTTACCATCCTTCTTGAAAATACCCAGGACATTTCATGTTTCTTTGTTGAAACCGCTGATCCTGAATCGGTTTCATTCCGCACTTCCTCCAGCTCCCAAAGTTCAGACTCAACGGGGAGTCGAGTACGAGGTGACCAAGATTTTGGACTCACGTTTCCGTTACGGTCAGTTACAATACCTCATTGACTGGAAGGGCTATGGTCCTGAAGAACGCTCTTGGACCAATGCCTCAGACGTCCATGCTCCTGCCTTGGTCCGAAATTTCCACGCAAAGTTTCCTTTAAAGCCTAAGAAGTGTCCTGGGGCCACTCCTAAAGGGGGGGGGGGTGCTGTCACGATCCGGGTATCTGGACGCCATTACTTACCCTTCAGATGCCTCCTAAGGCTGGCTCAGCGTTCCAGGACCGGATCCCGCTGTTCCTGAGTTTCCACATGCAGAATGTCAGAGTGGTGATTTCATCAGCCGCGGCCTCCGCTGTGCCCGCGTGGTTAAATGTGCGCTTGTCAGTCTGGCGTCTCCTGTCTCCTGTGGCCGGCGTCGCCATTACTGTTTCAATTCTCACATGGATTACAAACCAAACTTCCCTCCAAGTGTCTGCATGGGCGCAGCCATCTTGGATTTTGTCATCTGATCATTTCCACCAATCTGCTGTCTGTATTGTTGATTTGCATAATTGCCTAGCCAACCCCTTCCTTGCTGCAGGTATAAGTAAGCTGTGCCTGAGCAAGGAAGGCGTCAGTGCTTTGGTTGTCTAACCTAGTTCCAGTTTGTCTCTCTCCTGTGGTTGTCTTCCAGGTTCCAGCTCCTGTCTCCAGACTTCTGCTATAGAGACCCGCACCAGCATTCCATCTGCGGTGTAGCCTGACTCTCCGATCCATTCTGGACTCACCTGTTTCCAGTTATCAATCACCTGCTTCCAGCCCAGCTTCCAGCAGTGTACAGCTTCTCTTAAAGGGCCGGTGTCCTTTCTGCAGTTTACCACTCTCCACCGGTATTATTATTTCACCGCTCTCAAACTCCAAACTTCATTATCAATCACCTGCTTCCAGCCCAGCTTCCAACAGTGTACAGCTTCTCTTAAAGGGCCGGTGTCCTTTCTGCAGTTTACCACTCTCCACCGGTATTATTATTTCACCGCTCTCAAACTCCAAACTTCATTATTATTTCATCGCTCTCAAGTTCGTTTATTATTTAACTGGTTCCAGCCAGTATCCACTCCGTACCAACAACAGTCTGGTTCCAGCCAGTATCCACAGCAGCCGTTTTATCTTCAGCAGCCCAGCCTTTCCTGGAACACCAGCTGGTACGATCCTGGGTTCTCTCCATTGCTACAGTCAGGTCTGGTAAGGACTTTCCAACTAGAAGATTATAAGAACTGTCTCACACTACCAGTGCCTGTGGCCCTTGCCACCCTGTAGTACCCAGGAATTGTATTTATCCTCTGTTGACTTTTATGTTTCCTTTACTGCTGCTGTGTTACGGAGTTTGTCATAATAAACATCATTGACTTTTATCCTGGTTGTCGTGGTCACGCCTTCGGGCAGTTATTCTACATGTTACTTACATGTCTAGGGGTCTGATACAACCTCCCAGGTTCCGTTACATCTCAGCCCCTACAACTGAGGCTGCCTCCCGTCAGCTCAGGCCCTCAGTTGTGACAGACGACATCCTGATTTATTCTGAATCAATTGAACAACATGTTACCCAGGTGCGTCAGGTTCTTCAAAAGTTACGTGAGAATCATATATATATGCCAAGCTGGAGAAATGTGAGTTTCATGTCACGGAGGTATCTTTTTTAGGGTACATTATTTCCCCTCTGGGATTTTTCATGGAACCTAAGAAGCTCCAGGCCATCCTTAGTTGGGCGCAACCCACCAATTTAAAAGCAATTCAGCGCTTTTTAGGGTTCGCGAATTATTATAGGAGGTTTATTCATTCTTTTTCTGACCTGGTTGCTCCCATTGTAGCTCTGACAAAGAAAGGAGCGGATCCTACCAACTGGTCGCGTGAAGCTGAGTTGTCCTTTCGGGCCTTGAAACAAGCCTTTGTCTCTGCTCCAGTCCTCAGACATCCCAATCCGGAATTGCCCTTCGTTGTGGAGGTTGATGCCTCGGAGGTTGGAGTGGGGGCTATCCTATCTCAAAAGGATCCGGAGTCTCTGGAACTACATCCTTGTGCCTTTATGTCCAGGAAGTTCTCCTCTGCTGAATCCAACTATGACGTTGGTAACCGGGAGTTACTGGCAATAAAATGGGCTTTCGAGGAGTGGAGGCATTGGCTGGAGGGAGCAACACATACTATTTCAGTATTGACTGACCATAAAAACCTGCAATACATCGAATCAGCTAAGCGGCTGAATGCCCGGCAGGCTCGTTGGGCTTTATTCTTTACTCGTTTCAAATTTATTATCACTTTCAGGCCAGGTTCCAAGAATACCAAGGCGGATGCCCTGTCACGCAGTTTTCTTCCGGTTCACAATAACAGTCCTGTTACTCCCATACTTCCATCTTCAGTCATTTGGGCAGGCCTCAAACAAGATTTATTTACCCAGTTAAAACAGCTTCAACACCAAGCTCCTGGAAATACTCCTGCTGGTCGTCTTTACGTCCCTGAGTTTTTGAGAGCTACTGTTTTGACTGAGTTCCATGATAACAAAGTTTCCGGGCATCCGGGGATCTCTAAGACTTTGGAGTTAGTCTCCCGCTCAGTATGGTGGCCTGGTCTTTCTAAAGACGTTAAGGAGTTTGGTTTTTCATGTCAGGTTTGTGCACAGCATAAGGTTCCCCGTTCCTTGCCTATCGGGCAACTTATGCCCTTAAATGTCCCTCTCAGGCCATGGTCTCATATTTCCATGGATTTTGTGGTAGACCTTCCCCTTTCAGCCGGATTCCGAGTCATATGGGTGGTAGTGGACCGTTTTAGCAAGATGGCTCATTTCATTGCTCTTCCCCGACTGCCATCTGCCCAAGGATTGGCAGTTTTGTTTCTCCGCCATGTTTTCAGACTTCATGGGTTGCCCACTGATATTGTTTCTGATCGGGGTCCACAATTCATTGCACAATTCTGGAAGTGTTTTTGTGCTTCATTAAAGATGAGATTGTCATTAACATCCGGTTACCACCCACAATCCAACGGGCAAACCGAGCGAGTTAACCAATCATTGAAACAGTATTTGCGTTTGTACTCTGCCAAACTCCAGAATGATTGGTCCGAGTTTCTTCCGTTGGCGGAGTTTGCTTACAATAATTCTTGTCATTCCTCCACTAATGTGTCTCCATTCTTTTCAGTTTTTGGTTTTCACCCCAGAGCTAATTCTTTTTTTCAACATTCCTCAGTTTCCTCGCTAACCTTAACCTCCCATCTCAGAGCCATTTGGAAAAAAGTGCACCTTGCTTTCCGGTTACGTTTACCAAGATCTCTCCGGATTGGAAATACGTTTCATTGCTCCCTGTTGAAACCATACGTTTCTTCCAGTAGATTTCCTCGGAAGATCTCTCAGGGTAGATCTCCGGTGGATGTACAGGGACAACAGGAGTTCTTGGTGGAGAAGGTTCTCGATTCCAAATTGTCCCGGGGCCGGCTTTATTTTCTGGTTCACTGGAGAGGCTATGGTCCAGAGGAAAGGTCTTGGGTCCTGGATAAGGATCTTCATGCCCCGAGGCTCAAGAGGGCATTTTTTCGGGAATTTCCTCGGAAACCTGGCTTTAGGAGTTCCTTGACCCCTCCTCAAGGGGGGGGTACTGTTAGGCGCCGGGGTCCGCTCGGCTGTGCGGCCCGGCGCCTAGCAACTAGGGACGCCGTACGCGTACAGCCGCCGGCTCCCTGGCAACGCCGGGCGCACTGAGCCGCACGAACCCTAGCAACGGGGACGCCACTGGCGGACCGCGTTCCCCGTTGCTGGGTCCATTTAAAATTATAGTGCACCTGTTCTCTGGCCGTGCAGCAAGGCAGCTGCACGGCATTTATGTAATCAGCCCTGTCAGCAGCTGATTGGAGGACTCCTGTTTATATGCACTCTCAGGGCTTCTCACAGACGCCGGTAATAGCTTCCTGCATGCTGTCTTTGTTTGCTAAGAGTCTGTTTACAGTTTTGCTGTATCCGGTCGTTCCAGTCTTCTAAAGTCCTGTACTCGGGAGTTGTCATCTCGTCCCTGGAGTCCTGACTGATCACTGTTTAACATCCAGTGGTGTTCGTGAGTCGCGGCTTTGCCATGTGTAGCGGCTTGGCCGCTTTACCCTTTATTATTTGTGTTTTGGAGCATTTTGCGGAGGGTTCCGCTTCCACAGGTCCACTCTGGTATCCGGCGGTGCTGGGTAGGAGTATTGGACAAGTGGATTTTGGTTGTCCTTTTCCCTGGCGGTTTTTCCGCGCATACTTCAGGTTTTGTTAGTTAGCTTGTTGCCCCTGGCCTGTTTGTTAGTCAGAGGTCCTCTTGTTATCATCCTGCCTCGGATTTCCCTTTGTCTCTCATTAAGACCGGGGGGCACCGGAGTTGGGCAGACATAATCCGCCCTTCAAACGTGGCTGCCAGGGGCTCAAGAAACCATAGTCTCGCAAGGGATTTCCGATAGCACGGGTGAGACAACAGAGTTAGGGCGCCAGGGGCAATTATTCTTTCCTGCTCCCGTTACCAACATTCCATTCCAGTGCTCTGGTCATTGTCATAAGATCTCCTCTGGCCAGGAGTGCTGGAATCATAACACCTGTATGTAACATCTGTATACGTTTAAGGATGAAGAAATACAAAATTGGTCCGTAAGGTTGGTACTGGCATTGTTAGTATACAGACCTCATAGATAGAGATTTGCTTCATAATTCATGAGGAAACCAATGATTATGGGTATTCTGTACGGATGTCCTGGAGAAGGTATCCAGTCCCTGTGTACAGAGTGGGGATCATGTAAAGAGGGAGAGAATTCTTGTTAGCGGTTTCTTTGAGCACCTTGTATTTTCAGGTCTACAGCATCAGCTAGAGTGGCTACTGGAAGGGCCTGGCTATAGGCCTCTGGGCTACGGAAATGACCTGGCTATAGGCCCCTGGGCTGCGGAAACGACCTGGCTATAGGCCCCAGGGCTAGGGAAACGACCTGGCTATAGTCCCCTGGGCTACGAAAATGACCTGGCTATAGGCCCCTGGGCTACGGATACGACCTGGCTATAGGCTCCTGGGCTACTAAAACGACCTGGCTATAGGCCCTTGGGCTGCAGAAACGACCTGGCTATAGGCCCTTGGGCTGCAGAAACGACCTGGCTATAGGCCCCTGGGCTATTGAAACGACCTGGCTATAGGCCCCTTGGCTAGGGAAACGACCTGGCTATAGGCACCTGGGCTAGGGAAACGACCTGACTATAGGCTCCTGGGCTACGAAAACGACCTGGCTATAGGCCCCTGGGCTACGGAAACGACCTGGCTATAGGCCCCTGGGCAGCAAATGCTTAGTCAAATAAAATACTTGGCTAATATCCCATTTATTAGGGGCAATAGCTTCTGGAGACAAATTAGGTGATACTAAAATTCTCTGGTGAATGGGACGGTGTAATTATTCTCATTCTCCATAACGTCAGTATTTGAAAGACTTAAACTATAGGTCAGTAAGACAATACCGTAGGAAACTATAGGTCAGTAAGACAATACAGTAGGAAACTATAGGTCAGTAAGACAATACAGTAAGAAACTATAGGTCAGTAAGAAACTATAGGTCAGCAAGACAATACAGTAAGAAACTATAGGTCAGTAAGACAATACAGTAAGAAACTATAGGTCAGTAAGACAATACAGTAAGAAACTATAGGTCAGTAAGACAATACCGTAGGAAACTATAGGTCAGTAAGACAATACAGTAGGAAACTATAGGTCAGTAAGACAATACAGTAAGAAACTATAGGTCAGTAAGAAACTATAGGTCAGCAAGACAATACAGTAAGAAACTATAGGTCAGTAAGACAATACAGTAAGAAACTATAGGTCAGTAAGACAATACAATAAGAAACTATAGGTCATTAAGACAATACATTAAGAAACTATAGGTCAGTAAGACCATACAGTAGAAAACTATAGGTCAGTAAGACAATACAGTAGGAAACTATAGGTCAGTTAGACAATACAGTAGGAAACTAGGTCAGTAAGACAATGCAGAAGGAAACTATAGGTCAGTAAGACAATACAGTAAGCCACTATACGTCAGTAAGACAATACAGTAAGAAACTATAGGTCAGTTAGACAATACAGTAGGAAACTATAGGTCAGTAAGACACTATGGGTCAGTAAGACAGCACAGTAAGAAACTATAGGTCAGTAAGAAAATACAGTAAGAAACTATAGGTCAGTAAGACAATACAGTAGGAAACTATAGGTCAGTAAGACAATACAGTAGGAAACTATACGTCAGTAAGACAGTACAGTAGGAAACTATAGGTCAGTTAGACAATACAGTAGGAAACTATAGGTCAGTAAGACCATACAGTAAGAAACTATAGGTCAGTAAAACAATACAGTAAGAAACTATAGGTCAGTTAGACAATACAGTAAGAAACTACAGGTCAGTAAGACAATACAGTAGGAAACTATAGGTCAGTAAGACAATACAGTAAGAAACTATAGGTCAGTAAGACAATACAGTAGGAAACTATAGGTCAGTAAGACAATACAGTAGGAAACTATAGGTCAGTAAGACCATACAGTAAGAAACTATAGGTCAGTTAGACAATACAGTAGGAAACTATAGGTCAGTAAGACCATACAGTAAGAAACTATAGGTCAGTAAAACAATACAGTAAGAAACTATAGGTCAGTTAGACAATACAGTAGGAAACTATAGGTCAGTAAGACCATACAGTAGGAAACTATAGGTCAGTAAGACAATGCAGTAAGAAACTATAGGTCAGTAAGACAATACAGTAGAACTATAGGTCAGTAAGACAATGCAGTTAGAAACTATAGGTCAGTAAGACACTATGGGTCAGTAAGACAGTACAGTAGAACTCTATAGGTCAGTAAGACAATGCAGTTAGAAACTATAGGTCAGTAAGACAATACAGTAGAACTATAGGTCAGTAAGACAATGCAGTTAGAAACTATAGGTCAATAAGACACTATGGGTCAGTAAGACAGTACAGTAAGAAAGTATAGGTCAGTAAGACAATACAGTAGGAAACTATAGGTCAGTAAGACACTGGGTCACTAAAACAGTACAGTAAGAAACTATAGGTCAGTAAGACAATACAGTAAGAAACTATAGGTCAGTTAGACACTATGGGCCAGTAAGACAGTACAGTAAGAAACTATAGGTCAGTAAGACCATACAGTAGGAAACTATAGGTCAGTTAGACACTATGGGCCAGTAAGACAGTACAGTAAGAAACTATAGGTCAGTAAGACACTGGGTCAGTAAAACAGTACAGTAAGAAACTATAGGTCAGTAAGACAATACAGTAAGAAACTATAGGTCAGTTAGACACTATGGGCCAGTAAGACAGTACAGTAAGAAACTATAGGTCAGTAAGACCGTACAGTAGGAAACTATAGGTCAGTAAGACAATACAGTAGGAAACTATAGGTCAGTAAGACTATACAGTAGGAAACTACGTCAGTAAGACAATACAGTAGGAAACTATAGGTCAGTAAGACAATACAGTAAGAAACTATAGGTCAGTAAGAATGCAGTAAGAAACTATAGGTCAGTAAGACAATACAGTAAGAAACTATAGGTCAGTAAGACAATACAGTAAGAAACTATAGGTCAGTTAGACAATACAGTAAGAAACTATAGGTCAGTTAGACAATACAGTAAGAAACTATAGGTCAGTAAGACAATACGGTAAGAAACTATAGGTCATTAAGACAATACATTAAGAAAATATAGGTCAGTTAGACAATACAGTAGGAAACTATAGGTCAGTAAGACCATACAGTAGGAAACTATAGGTCAGTAAGACAATGCAGTAAGAAACTATAGGTCAGTAAGACAATACTGTAGAACTATAGGTCAGTAAGACAATGCAGTTAGAAACTATAGGTCAGTAAGACACTATGGGTCAGTAAGACAGTACAGTAGAACTCTATAGGTCAGTAAGACAATGCAGTTAGAAACTATAGGTCAGTAAGACAATACAGTAGAACTATAGGTCAGTAAGACAATGCAGTTAGAAACTATAGGTCAGTAAGACACTATGGGTCAGTAAGACAGTACAGTAAGAAACTATAGGTCAGTAAGACAATACAGTAGGAAACTATAGGTCAGTAAGACACTGGGTCAGTAAAACAGTACAGTAAGAAACTATAGGTCAGTAAGACAATACAATAAGAAACTATAGGTCAGTAAGACACTGGGTCAGTAAAACAGTACAGTAAGAAACTATAGGTCAGTAAGACAATACAGTAAGAAACTATAGGTCAGTTAGACACTATGGGTCAGTAAGACAGTACAGTAAGAAACTATAGGTCAGTAAGACCATACAGTAGGAAACTATAGGTCAGTAAGACAATACAGTAGGAAACTATAGGTCAGTAAGACTATACAGTAGGAAACTATACGTCAGTAAGACAATACAGTAGGAAATTATAGGTCAGTAAGACTATACAGTAGGAAACTATAGGTCAGTAAGACAATACAGTAGGAAACTATAGGTCAGTAAGACAATACAGTAAGAAACTATAGGTCAGTAAGAATGCAGTAAGAAACTATAGGTCAGTAAGACAATACAGTAAGAAACTATAGGTCAGTAAGACAATACAGTAAGAAACTATAGGTCAGTTAGACAATACAGTAAGAAACTATAGGTCAGTAAGACAATACGGTAAGAAACTATAGGTCATTAAGACAATACATTAAGAAACTATAGGTCAGTAAGACCATACAGTAGAAAACTATAGGTCAGTAAGACAATACAGTATGAAACTATAGGTCAGTAACACAATGCAGTAAGAAACTATAGGTCAGTAAGACAATACAGTAGGAAACTATAGGTCAGTAAGACAATACAGTAAGAAACTATAGGTCAGTAAGACAATACAGTAGGAAACTATAGGTCAGTAAGACCATATAGTAAGAAACTATAGGTCAGTTAGACAATACAGTAGGAAACTATAGGTCAGTAAGACCATACAGTAAGAAACTATAGGTCAGTTAGACAATACAGTAGGAAACTATAGGTCAGTAAGACCATACAGTAGGAAACTATAGGTCAGTAAGACAATGCAGTAAGAAACTATAGGTCAGTAAGACAATACAGTAGAACTATAGGTCAGTAAGACAATGCAGTTAGAAACCATAGGTCAGTAAGACACTATGGGTCAGTAAGACAGTACAGTAGAACTCTATAGGTCAGTAAGACAATACAGTAAGAAACTAGGTCAGTAAGACAGTACAATAGAACTATAGGTCAGTAAGACAATGCAGTTAGAAACTATAGGTCAGTAAGACAATACAGTAGAATTATAGGTCAGTAAGACAATGCAGTTAGAAACTATAGGTCAGTAAGACCATACAGTAAGAAACTATAGGTCAGTATGACAATACAGTAGGAAACTGTAGGTCAGTAAGACAGTACAGTAAGAAACTATTGGTCAGTAAGACAATACAGTAGGAAACTATAGGTCAGTAAGACAATGCAGTAAGAAACTATAGGTCAGTAAGACACTGGGTCAGTAAAACAGTACAGTAAGAAACTATAGGTCAGTAAGACAATACAGTAAGAAACTATAGGTCAGTTAGACACTATGGGTCTGTAAGACAGTACAGTAAGAAACTATAGGTCAGTAAGACAATACAGTAGGAAACTATAGGTCAGTAAGACCATACAGTAGGAAACTATAGGTCAGTAAGACAATACAGTAGGAAACTATACGTCAGTAAGACAATACAGTAGGAAACTATAGGTCAGTAAGACTATACAGTAGGAAACTATAGGTCAGTAAGACAATACAGTAGGAAACTATAGGTCAGTAAGACAATACAGTAAGAAACTATAGGTCAGTAAGAATGCAGTAAGAAACTATAGGTCAGTAAGACAATACGGTAAGAAACTATAGGTCATTAAGACAATACATTAAGAAACTATAGGTCAGTAAGACCATACAGTAGAAAACTATAGGTCAGTAAGACAATACAGTAAGAAACTATAGGTCAGTAAGAAACTATAGGTCAGTAAGACAATACAGTAGGAAACTATAGGTCAGTAAGACAATACAGTAGGAAACTATAGGTCAGTAAGACAATACAGTAGGAAACTATAGGTCAGTAAGACAATACAGTAGGAAACTATAGGTCAGTAAGACCATACAGTAAGAAACTATAGGTCAGTTAGACAATACAGTAGGAAACTATAGGTCAGTAAGACAATACAATAAGAAACTATAGGTCAGTAAAACAATACAGTAAGAAACTATAGGTCAGTTAGACAATACAGTAGGAAACTATAGGTCAGTAAGACAATGCAGTAAGAAACTATAGGTCAGTAAGACAATACAGTAGAACTATAGGTCAGTAAGACAATGCAGTTAGAAACTATAGGTCAGTAAGACACTATGGGTCAGTAAGACAGTACAGTAAGAAACTATAGGTCAGTAAGACAATACAGTAAGAAACTATAGGTCAGTAAGACAATACAGTAGGAAACTATAGGTCAGTAAGACAATACAGTAGGAAACTATAGGTCAGTAAGACAATACAGTAAGAAACTATAGGTCAGTAAGACAATACAGTAGGAAACTATAGGTCAGTAAGACAATACAGTAGGAAACTATAGGTCAGTAAGACCATACAGTAAGAAACTATAGGTCAGTTAGACAATACAGTAGGAAACTATAGGTCAGTAAGACAATACAATAAGAAACTATAGGTCAGTAAAACAATACAGTAAGAAACTATAGGTCAGTTAGACAATACAGTAGGAAACTATAGGTCAGTAAGACAATGCAGTAAGAAACTATAGGTCAGTAAGACAATACAGTAGAACTATAGGTCAGTAAGACAATGCAGTTAGAAACTATAGGTCAGTAAGACACTATGGGTCAGTAAGACAGTACAGTAAGAAACTATAGGTCAGTAAGACAATACAGTAAGAAACTATAGGTCAGTAAGACAATACAGTAAGAAACTATAGGTCAGTAAGACACTATGGGTCTGTAAGACAGTACAGTAAGAAACTATAGGTCAGTAAGACCATACAGTAGGAAACTATAGGTCAGTAAGACAATACAGTAGGAAACTATACGTCAGTAAGACAATACAGTAGGAAACTATAGGTCAGTAAGACTATACAGTAGGAAACTATAGGTCAGTAAGACAATACAGTAGGAAACTATAGGTCAGTAAGACAATACAGTAAGAAACTATAGGTCAGTAAGAATGCAGTAAGAAACTATAGGTCAGTAAGACAATACAGTAAGAAACTATAGGTCAGTTAGACAATACAGTAAGAAACTATAGGTCAGTAAGACAATACAGTTAGAAACTATAGGTCAGTAAGACAATACAGTAAGAAACTATAGGTCAGTAAGACAATACGGTAAGAAACTATAGGTCATTAAGACAATACATTAAGAAACTATAGGTCAGTAAGACCATACAGTAGAAAACTATAGGTCAGTAAGACAATACAGTAAGAAACTATAGGTCAGTAAGAAACTATAGGTCAGTAAGACAATACAGTAGGAAACTATAGGTCAGTAAGACAATACAGTAGGAAACTATAGGTCAGTAAGACAATACAGTAAGAAACTATAGGTCAGTAAGACAATACAGTAGGAAACTATAGGTCAGTAAGACAATACAGTAGGAAACTATAGGTCAGTAAGACCATACAGTAAGAAACTATAGGTCAGTTAGACAATACAGTAGGAAACTATAGGTCAGTAAGACAATACAATAAGAAACTATAGGTCAGTAAAACAATACAGTAAGAAACTATAGGTCAGTTAGACAATACAGTAGGAAACTATAGGTCAGTAAGACAATGCAGTAAGAAACTATAGGTCAGTAAGACAATACAGTAGAACTATAGGTCAGTAAGACAATGCAGTTAGAAACTATAGGTCAGTAAGACAGTACAGTAAGAAACTATAGGTCTGTAAGACAATACAGTAAGAAACTATAGGTCAGTAAGACAGTACAGTAAGAAACTATAGGTCAGTAAGACAATACAGTAAGAAACTAGGTCAGTAAGACAGTACAGTAGGAAACTGTAGGTCAGTAAGACAATACAGTAAGAAACTATAGGTCAGTAAGACAATACAGTAGGAAACTATAGGTCAGTAAGACAATACAGTAAGAAACTATAGGTCAGTAAGACAATACAGTAGGAAACTATAGGTCAGTAAGACAATGCAGTTAGAAACTATAGGTCAGTAAGACACTGGGTCAGTAAAACAGTACAGTAAGAAACTATAGGTCAGTAAGACAATACAGTAAGAAACTATAGGTCAGTAAGACAATACAGTAGGAAACTATAGGTCAGTAAGACAATGCAGTTAGAAACTATAGGTCAGTAAGACAATACAGTAGGAAACTATAGGTCAGTAAGACAATGCAGTTAGAAACTATAGGTCAGTAAGACACTGGGTCAGTAAAACAGTACAGTAGGAAACTATAGGTCAGTAAGACAATACAGTAGGAAACTATAGGTCAGTAAAACAGTACAGTAAGAAACTATAGGTCAGTAAGACAATACAGTAAGAAACTATAGGTCAGTAAGACAATACAGTAGGAAACTATAGGTCAGTAAGACAATGCAGTTAGAAACTATAGGTCAGTAAGACACTGGGTCAGTAAAACAGTACAGTAAGAAACTATAGGTCAGTAAGACAATACAGTAAGAATCTAGGTCAGTAAGACTACAGTAGGAAACTATAGGTCAGTAAGACAATACAATAAGAAACTATAGGTCAGTAAGACAATACAGTAGGAAACTATAGGTCAGTAAGACAATACAGTAAGAAACTATAGGTCAGTAAGACAATACAGTAGGAAACTATAGGTCAGTAAGACAATACAGTAGGAAACTATAGGTCAGTAAGACCATACAGTAAGAAACTATAGGTCAGTTAGACCATACAGTAGGAAACTATAGGTCAGTAAGACCATACAGTAAGAAACTATAGGTCAGTAAAACAATACAGTAAGAAACTATAGGTCAGTAAGACAATACAGTAGGAAACTATAGGTCAGTAAGACAATACAGTAGGAAACTATAGGTCAGTAAGACAATACAGTAAGAAACTATAGGTCAGTAAGACAATACAGTAGGAAACTATAGGTCAGTAAGACAATGCAGTAAGAAACTATAGGTCAGTAAGACACTGACTCAGTAAAACAGTACAGTAAGAAACTATAGGTCAGTAAGACAATACAGTAAGAAACTAGGTCAGTAAGACTACAGTAGGAAACTATAGGTCAGTAAGACAATACAATAAGAAACTATAGGTCAGTAAGACAATACAGTAGGAAACAATCTAAAAGCCCTTTCAAATGAGATCCCTCTAACACCACACAGTTGCACAGTACGCAGACATTTGCAGTAAAACCTTTGAGGAATTATCACTAATAACTTTTTGCGGATAATTGAATAGGGAGTTTTTGTGACAACTGAATTCCCCCATAAAGTGTTTATACATATGACGTTACATTGCGATTACCGCTGGAGGAAAATCTGCCACAATAGAATTTAACGTGTAATATAGCCCATCCTGGTATGAATAATAAGATGTATTGGGTGTAATATATTGTTACTGAACTGGATTACAAGCACTGAATCAATTTACACCAATATAATATACATGCCATTGATTAACAACAAATAAACACACTTTTTTTAAATTACTTTATTCACCTTGCTATACACTTACCTTTCCGTTTAATATATCACTGATTTATCTTACATACTTTACTGTACTTAATAAAGGTTATAGATTATTAGTGCGCACACAGGACAGCACTTTCTCTTCTTTGGTGTTTTAATATTGCAAAGCCCATGTCACCTCCACTAATCTCACATGAGCGTCTATGTCACCTCTAGTAATCCCACATGAGCGTACATGTCACCTTTAGTAATCACACATGAGCGTCCATGTCACCTCTAGTAATCCCACATGAGCGTCCATGTCACCTCTAGTAATCCCACATGAGCATCCGTGTCACCTCTAGTAATCCCACATGAGTGTCTGTGTCACCTCTAGTAATCCCACATGAGCGTCCAGGTCACCTCTAGTAATCCCACATGAGTGTCTGTGTCACCTCTAGTAATCCCACATGAGCGTCCAGGTCACCTCTAGTAATCCCACATGAGCGTCCGTGTCACCTCTAGTAATCCCACATGAGTGTCCACGTCACCTCTAGTAATCCCACATGAGTGTCCATGTCACCTCTAGTAATCCCACATGAGCGTCCATGTCACCTCTAGTAATCCCACATGAGCGTCTATGTCACCTCTAGTAATCCCACATGAGCGTCTATGTCACCTTTAGTAATCACACATGAGCGTCCATGTCACCTCTAGTAATCCCACATGAGCGTCCATGTCACCTCTAGTAATCCCACATGAGCGTCCATGTCACCTCTAGTAATCCCACATGAGGGTCCATTTCACCTCTAGTAATCCCACATGAGCGTCCGTGTCACCTATAGTAATCTTGCATGCGCATCCATGTCACCTCTAGTAATCCCACATGAGCGTCTGTGTCACCTCTAGTAATCCCACATGAGCGCCCATGTCACCTCTAGTAATCCTACATGAGCGCCCGTGTCACCTCTAGTAATCCCACATGAGTGTCCATTTCACCTCTAGTAATCCCACATGAGCGTCCGTGTCACCTATAGTAATCTTGCATGCGCATCCATGTCACCTCTAGTAATCCCACATGGGCGTCCATGTCACCTCTAGTAATCCCACATGAGCATCCGTGTCACCTCTAGTAATCCCACATGAGCGTCCGTGTCACCTCTAGTAATCCCACATGAGTGTCCATTTCACCTCTAGTAATCCCACATGAGCGTCCGTGTCACCTATAGTAATCTTGCATGCGCATCCATGTCACCTCTAGTAATCCCACATGAGCGTCCATGTCACCTCTAGTAATCCCACATGAGTGTCCAGGTCACCTCTAGTAATCCCACATGAGCGTCCAGGTCACCTCCAGTAATCCCACATGAGAGCCCAGGTCACCTCTAGTAATCCCACATGAGCATCCACGTCACCTCTAGTAATCCCACATGAGTGTCCAGGTCACCTCTAGTAATCCCACATGAGCGTCCAGGTCACCTCTAGTAATCCCACATGAGCGTCCAGGTCACCTCCAGTAATCCCACATGAGCGTCCGTTTCACCTATAGTAATCTTGCATGCGCATCCATGTCACCTCTAGTAATCCCACATGACCGTCCATGTCACCTCTATTAATCCCACATGAGCATCCGTGTCACCTCTAGTAATCCCACATGAGCGTCTGTGTCACCTCTAGTAATCCCACATGAGTGTCCGTGACACCTTTAGTAATCCCACATGAGCGTCCAGGTCACCTCTAGTAATCCCACATGAGCGTCCAGGTCACCTCTAGTAATCCCACATGAGCATCCAGGTCACTTCTAGTAATCCCACATGAGTGTCCATTTCACCTCTAGTAATCCCACATAAGCGTCCGTGTCACCTATAGTGATCTTGCATGCGCATCCATGTCACCTCTAGTAATCCCACATGAGCGTCCATGTCACCTCTAGTAATCCCACATGAACATCCGTGTCACCTCTAGTAATCCCACATGAGCGTCCGTGTCACCTCTAGTAATCCCACATGAGCGTCCGTGTCACCTCTAGCAATCCCACATGAGCGTCCGTGTCACCTCTAGTAATCCCACATGAGCGTCCATGTCACCTCTAGTAATCCCACATGAGCGTCCAGGTCACCTCTAGTAATCCCACATGAGCGTCCAGGTCACCTCTAGTAATCCCACATGAGCGTCCAGGTCACCTCTAGTAATCCCACATGAGTGTCCAGGTCACTTCTAGTAATCCCACATGAGCGTCCATGTCACCTCTAGTAATCCCACATGAGGGTCCATTTCACCTCTAGTAATCCCACATGAGCGTCCGTGTCACCTCTAGTAATCCCACATGAGCGCCCATGTCACCTCTAGTAATCCCACATGAGCGTCCGTGTCACCTATAGTAATCTTGCATGCGCATCCATGTCACCTCTAGTAATCCCACATGAGCGTCCATGTCACCTCTAGTAATCCCACATGAGCATCCGTGTCACCTCTAGTAATCCCACATGAGCGTCCGTGTCACCTCTATTAATCCCACATGAGTGTCCACGTCACCTCTAGTAATCCCACATGAGTGTCCATGTCACCTCTAGTAATCCCACATGAGCGTCCATGTCACCTCTAGTAATCCCACATGAGCGTCTATGTCACCTCTAGTAATCCCACATGAGCGTCTATGTCACCTTTAGTAATCACACATGAGCGTCCATGTCACCTCTAGTAATCCCACATGAGCGTCCATGTCACCTCTAGTAATCCCACATGAGCGTCCATGTCACCTCTAGTAATCCCACATGAGGGTCCATTTCACCTCTAGTAATCCCACATGAGCGTCCGTGTCACCTATAGTAATCTTGCATGCGCATCCATGTCACCTCTAGTAATCCCACATGAGCGTCTGTGTCACCTCTAGTAATCCCACATGAGCGCCCATGTCACCTCTAGTAATCCTACATGAGCGCCCGTGTCACCTCTAGTAATCCCACATGAGTGTCCATTTCACCTCTAGTAATCCCACATGAGCGTCCGTGTCACCTATAGTAATCTTGCATGCGCATCCATGTCACCTCTAGTAATCCCACATGGGCGTCCATGTCACCTCTAGTAATCCCACATGAGCATCCGTGTCACCTCTAGTAATCCCACATGAGCGTCCGTGTCACCTCTAGTAATCCCACATGAGTGTCCATTTCACCTCTAGTAATCCCACATGAGCGTCCGTGTCACCTATAGTAATCTTGCATGCGCATCCATGTCACCTCTAGTAATCCCACATGAGCGTCCATGTCACCTCTAGTAATCCCACATGAGTGTCCAGGTCACCTCTAGTAATCCCACATGAGCGTCCAGGTCACCTCCAGTAATCCCACATGAGAGCCCAGGTCACCTCTAGTAATCCCACATGAGCATCCACGTCACCTCTAGTAATCCCACATGAGTGTCCAGGTCACCTCTAGTAATCCCACATGAGCGTCCAGGTCACCTCTAGTAATCCCACATGAGCGTCCAGGTCACCTCCAGTAATCCCACATGAGCGTCCGTTTCACCTATAGTAATCTTGCATGCGCATCCATGTCACCTCTAGTAATCCCACATGACCGTCCATGTCACCTCTATTAATCCCACATGAGCATCCGTGTCACCTCTAGTAATCCCACATGAGCGTCTGTGTCACCTCTAGTAATCCCACATGAGTGTCCGTGACACCTTTAGTAATCCCACATGAGCGTCCAGGTCACCTCTAGTAATCCCACATGAGCGTCCAGGTCACCTCTAGTAATCCCACATGAGCATCCAGGTCACTTCTAGTAATCCCACATGAGTGTCCATTTCACCTCTAGTAATCCCACATGAGCGTCCGTGTCACCTATAGTGATCTTGCATGCGCATCCATGTCACCTCTAGTAATCCCACATGAGCGTCCATGTCACCTCTAGTAATCCCACATGAACATCCGTGTCACCTCTAGTAATCCCACATGAGCGTCCGTGTCACCTCTAGTAATCCCACATGAGCGTCCGTGTCACCTCTAGCAATCCCACATGAGCGTCCGTGCCACCTCTAGTAATCCCACATGAGCGTCCGTGTCACCTCTAGTAATCCCACATGAGAGCCCAGGTCACCTCTAGTAATCCCACATGAGCGTCCACGTCACCTCTAGTAATCCCACATGAGTGTCCAGGTCACCTCTAGTAATCCCACATGAGCGTTCAGGTCACCTCCAGTAATCCCACATGAGCGTCCGTTTCACCTATAGTAATCTTGCATGCGCATCCATGTCACCTCTAGTAATCCCACATGAGCGTCCATGTCACCTCTATTAATCCCACATGAGCATCCGTGTCACCTCTAGTAATCCCACATGAGCGTCTGTGTCACCTCTAGTAATCCCACATGAGTGTCCGTGACACCTTTAGTAATCCCACATGAGCGTCCAGGTCACCTCTAGTAATCCCACATGAGCGTCCAGGTCACCTCTAGTAATCCCACATGAGCGTCCAGGTCACTTCTAGTAATCCCACATGAGTGTCCATTTCACCTCTAGTAATCCCACATGAGCGTCCGTGTCACCTATAGTAATCTTGCATGCGCATCCATGTCACCTCCAGTAATCCCACATGAACGTCCATGTCACCTCTAGTAATCCCACATGAACATCCATGTCACCTCTAGTAATCCCACATGAGCGTCCGTGTCACCTCTAGTAATCCCACATGAGCGTCCGTGTCACCTCTAGTAATCCCACATGAGCGTCCGTGTCACCTCTAGTAATCCCACATGAGAGCCCAGGTCACCTCCCACATGAACGTCCATGTCACCTCTAGTAATCCCACATGAACATCCATGTCACCTCTAGTAATCCCACATGAGCGTCCGTGTCACCTCTAGTAATCCCACATGAGCGTCCGTGTCACCTCTAGTAATCCCACATGAGCGTCCGTGTCACCTCTAGTAATCCCACATGAGAGCCCAGGTCACCTCTAGTAATCCCACACGAGCGTCCACGTCACCTCTAGTAATCCCACATGAGTGTCCAGGTCACCTCTAGTAATCCCACATGAGCGTTCAGGTCACCTCCAGTAATCCCACATGAGCGTCCGTGTCACCTTTAGTAAACCCACATGAGCGTTCAGCGTTGATCAAACTCCAGTCCAAGCATTTTAGTTTTTTTTTTTAAACATAAAAACAAAGCCAGAACTATAGTAAGGATTACAATGTCCGTTCTAGATTTATAAATTGTACCCTATACCATCCTGGATCTTTTCTACTCATTTTATAGTTATTTGCCAATTTGTATTTCCATAATGTATTTTATTTCCAGCAGATGGACACACAAGCAGGAATATCTCAGAAGGACATCTAATGTTATCCCCGGACTGTGACATAAAAGATAATGACAGTAGACAGGATTCTCCAGGAGATAATCCCATTACCCCAGTTATACATCCAGCTCTATCCGTTGATCCCTCTGATCCTGGGGAATGTTCTCCTGATCACTCTGATATTGGTGCATCTGTTCCAGCTCCGACAGTAGATACAGAGTTTCCCTGTTCTATAGATGCCACATGTTTTACACAGAACACAAAGCGTATTACCCATCAGCCAGCTACGGCAGACGAGAGGCCATTTCCATGTTCTGAGTGTGGGAAATGTTTTACACGGAAATCAAATCTTTTTACACATCAGAGATGTCACACAGTTGAGAAACCATATTCATGTTCTGAGTGTGGGAGATGTTTTACATACAAGTCGTATCTTGTTATACATCAGAGAAGTCACACAGGTGAGAGGCCATATCCATGTTCTGAACGTGGGAAATGTTTTACACGGAAATCATATCTTTTTAGACATCAGAGAAGTCACGTAGGTGAGAAGCCATTTTCATGTTCTGAGTGTGTGAAATGTTTTACAGAGAAATCAAAACTTGTTGTACATGAGAGAAGTCACACAGGTGAGAAACCATATTCCTGTTCTGAGTGTGGGGAATGGTTTGCGTATAAATCAACTCTTGATGCACATGAGAGGGGTCACACAGGTGCATCACCATTTTCATGTTCTGAGTGTAGGAAATGTTATACCCAGAAATCAGCTCTTGTTATTCATCAGAGAAGTCACACAGGTGAGGGGCTATTTCCATGTTCTGAGTGTGGGAAAAGTTTTGCACAGAAATCAGATCTTGTTGCACATCAGAGAAGTCATACAGGTGAGAGGCCATTTTCCTGTTCTGAGTGTGGGAAATGTTTCACACAGAGATCAAATATGATTAGACATCAGAGAACACACACAGGTGAGAAGCCATTTTCCTGTTCTGAGTGTGGAAAATGTTTTTTAAGTAAAGTCTGTCTTGTTAGACATCAGAGAAGTCACACAGGTGAAAAGTCGTTTTCATGCTCGGAGTGTGGGAAATGTTTTTTACAGAAATCAGATCTTGTTAGACATCAGAGAAATCACACAGGTGAAAAACTATTTTCCTGTTCTGAGTGTGGGAAATGTTTCTTAAGTAAATCAAATCTTGTTACACATCAGAGAAGTCACACAGGTGAAAAGCCATTCCCATGCTCCGAGTGTGGGAAATGTTTTTTTCAGAAATCAGATCTTGTTAGACATCAGAGAAGTCACACAGGTGAGAAGCTATTTTCCTGTTCTGAGTGTGGGAAATGTTTTTTAAATAAAGGACATCTAGTTACACATCAGAGAACTCACACAGGTGAGAAGCCATTTTGCTGTTGTGAGTGCGGGAAATGTTTTGTAAGTAAATCAAATCTTGTTACACATCAGAGAAGTCACACAGGTGAGAAGCCATTTCCTTGTTCTGAGTGTGGGAAGTGTTTTTTAAGTAAAGCACATCTTGTTAGACATCAGAGAAGTCACACAGGTGAGAGGCCATTTCCATGTTCTGAGTGTGGGAAATGTTTTTTACGTAAAGCACATCTTGTTACACATCAGAGAACTCACACAGGTGCAAAGTAATTTCCATCCCCAGAGTGTGAGAAATAAATCCGCTCTTGTTGAACAGATTAGACATTACTCAAGTGAGGAACCATTTTAATCTTCTGGAGTATAATCATCATTGTCATGCATTGTTCCTCAAGGTGCTGTCCTATCTCCTATACTTTTTGCAATCTACATGCTACCACTGGCCTTCCACTGCTATGCATATGACTTGTCTTTTGCTCCATCTACTGAGAACCCAACACTAATCCTAAATGGGATGGTAATGATATCCCAGTGGACGGAATGCCGGCTGTACATATACCAACAGCGGCATTCCTACTGGCAGAGGGGCAAGCGCAAAGAGTTCCCTTGCGGGCTCCCTGAGCTGGCCACGCTGCCGGCGCAGTCCCTTGCTGCGCTCACCACAGGTTTTATGCCCACTCTATGGCTGTTGTGGACACTTACAAGTGAGAATAACAGGCGAGTGCTGTCGACATTCCCGGCTGTTGGGATTTCAGCGTCGGGATCCAGAACGCCAGGATATTAACTACATCCCACCCTAAATGGTTGTCTAGCTAAGCTCCAGGGGTGGATGATGCTAGTTGGCTGTGACTCAGTCTTAGTGAAACATAATAGAAGCTCACCAACAAAGGACAAGACTACAGCTTTGCCAACCATCTGGACTTAAGCTTTGGTCTTCAGAGTTACAAAATGCTGATCATGTGTGGAATCTTTGTGTTGTCCTGGATTGTGGCTGACACAGACATCAGGTATCCGCCACATTCAAATCCTCGTTCTTTCATCTGAGGAACATAGCCAGACTCCAGCACTTGATTCCCTCAGAAGATCTGCCTACAGTCATACATGCACTTGTATCATCACACATAGACTACTGCAATGTCCTCTACCTGGGTCTCCCAGCAAAAGAATTGCACCACTTGTGGCTTGTACAGAATGCAGCAGCCAGGCTGTTCACCCATTCTCTACTCCCTCCACTGACTGCCTGTAAGATGGGAAATCTATTTCATAATTGGCTTATTGACTTTCCCAGCCCAACATGAAATGGTCCAAGGTACCAGAAGCAGCTTCTGCCTCCTTACTGCCTCGCTTGTTTATTTCTGCAGATAAAGGACTGTTACCAGCAGTACCAGGAAACTCCCATAATGCAGTTGGGGGTCAAACTTTTAGCTTTGTAGCCCTGACCATAGAACTTGCTGCCTCACACAGTCCAAGAGACCTCCACTCGATGGAGACTTTCACAAACAGGCTGATGACTGGCCTGTTACTCATTTCATTAATGCACCTCTAGTTCTTACATATATCCCACATGCTTAGTCCTTTGGTCAGTTGTTTATTTTGTATCTTGTGCTTTGTGTGATGTGTAATGCCAGTCTGTACTATCTATATTGCAGCATGACAATATGGCGGCCATAGGAACGTGTTTCCACTTCTAATTTCCCATTCTTATCTGATCATCTTGATGATGAGTGTTGATGGATACAAGATCCTATCCATATATACATTACCATTTGCATTAGAGTCACCCGGGTTCCATCTGCAGTGGTTTGTTGTATGTTACATCTATATGGTGCAGATACTCCCCTGTATGATTTCATAATAAAAGCTTTTGTTTGCAGCTTATTATTGCTTTATAGCTTTTATTTCACTAAAGTCCTAGAGGATGCTGGGGACTCCGTAAGGACCATGGGGATAGACGGGCTCTGCAGGAGACATGGGCACTAAGAAAAGACTTTAGACTATGGGTGTGCACTGGCTCCTCCCTCTAAGCCCCTCCTCCAGACCTCAGTTTATTACTGTGCCCAGAGGAGATGGGTGCAATTACAGGAGCTCTCCTGAGTTTGTGAGAAAAGTATTTTAGATAGGTTTTCTCTGACGTCCTAAGTGGATGCTGGGGACTCCGTCAGGACCATGGGGATTAGCGGCTCCGCAGGAGACAGGGCACAAAAGTAAAAGCTTTAGGACTTGGTGGTGTGCACTTGCTCCTCCCCCTATGACCCTCCTCCATGCCTCAGTTAGGGTTTTGTGCCCGGCCGAGAAGGGTGCAATCTAGGTGGCTCTCCTGAGCTGCTTAGAGTAAAAGTTAGACTTAGGTTTTTTATTTTCAGTGAGTCCTGCTGGCAACAGGCTCACTGCAGCGAGGGACTAAGGGGAGAAGAAGCGAACTCACCTGCGTGCAGAGTGGATTGGGCTTCTTGGCTACTGGACATTAGCTCCAGAGGGACGATCACAGGCCCAGCCATGGATGGGTCCCGGAGCCGCGCCGCCGGCCCCCTTACAGAGCCAGAAGAGTGAAGAGGTCCAGAAATCAGCGGCAGAAGACATCCTGTCTTCAATAAAGGTAGCGCACAGCACTGCAGCTGTGCGCCATTGCTCTCAGCACACTTCACACTCCGGTCACTGAGGGTGCAGGGCGCTGGGGGGGGCGCCCTGAGACGCAATGTAAACACTATCTGTGGCTAAAAATACATCACATATAGCTCCTGGGCTATATGGATGTATTTAACCCCTGCCATTTTTCCTCATAAAAAGCGGGAGAAAGGCAGCCGTGAAGGGGGCGGAGCCTATCTCCTCAGCACACAAGCGCCATTTTCCCTCACAGCTCCGCTGGAAGGACGTCTCCCTAACTCTTCCCTGCAGTCCTGCACTACAGAAACAGGGTAAAAAAGAGAGGGGGGGGCACTAATTTGGCTAGATAAACTACAATAGCAGCTATAAAGGGAGAAACACTTATTATAAGGTTGTCCCTATACATATATAGCGCTGGGTGTGTGCTGGCAAACTCTCCCTCTGTCTCCCCAAAGGGCTAGTGGGGTCCTGTCCTCTATCAGAGCATTCCCTGTGTGTGTGCTGTGTGTCGGTACTCGTGTGTCGACATGTATGAGGAGGAAAATGGTGTGGAGGCGGAGCAATTGCCTGTATTAGTGATGTCACCCCCTAGGGAGTCGACACCTGACTGGATGGTCTTATTTAAGGAATTACATGATAGTGTCAGCACTTTACAAAAAACTGTTGACGACATGAGACAGCCGGCAAATCAGTTAGTGCCTGTCCAGGCGTCTCAAACACCGTCAGGGGCTCTAAAGCGCCCATTACCTCAGTCGGTCGACACGGACACCGACTCCAGTGTCGACGGTGAAGAAACAAACGTATTTTCCAGTAGTTGCATATTTCTGATACTACAAGTACCACAAAAAAGGGTATTATGTGGGGTGTGAAAAAACTACCCGTAGTTTTTCCTGAATCAGATGAATTAAATGAAGTGTGTGATGATGCGTGGGTTTCCCCCGATAAAAAATTGCTAATATCTAAGAAATTATTGGCATTATACCCTTTCCCGCCAGAAGTTAGGGCGCGTTGGGAAACACCCCCCAGGGTGGATAAGGCGCTCATACGCTTATCAAAACAAGTGGCGTTACCGTCTCCAGATACGGCCGCCCTCAAGGAGCCAGCTGATAGGAAGCTGGAAAATATCCTAAAAAGTATATACACACATACTGGTGTTATACTGCGACCAGCAATCGCCTCAGCCTGGATGTGCAGCGCTGGGGTGGCTTGGTCGGAGTCCCTGACTGAAAATATTGATACCCTTGACAGGGACAGTATTTTATTGACTATAGAGCATTTAAAGGATGCATTTCTATATATGCGAGATGCACAGAGGGATATTTGCACTCTGGCATCAAGAGTAAGTGCGATGTCCATTTCTGCTAGAAGATGTTTATGGACACGACAGTAGTCAGGTGATGCGGATTCCAAACGGCACATGGAAGTATTGCCGTATAAAGGGGAGGAGTTATTTGGGGTCGGTCTATCGGACCTGGTGGCCACGGCAACAGCTGGAAAATCCACCTTTTTACCCCAAGTCACCTCTCAGCAGAAAAAGACACCGTCTTTTCAGCCTCAGTCCTTTCGTCCCCATAAGGGCAAGCGGGCAAAAGGACAGTCATATCTGCCCTGGGGTAGAGGAAAGGGAAAAAGACTGCAGCAGGCAGCCCCTTCCCAGGAACAGAAGCCCTCCACGTCCTCAGCATGACGCTGGGGCCTTACAAGCGGACTCAGGTGCGGTGGGGGGTCGTCTCAAGAGTTTCAGCGCGCAGTGGGCTCACTCGCAAGTGGACCCCTGGATCCTACAGGTAGTTTCCCAGGGGTACAGATTGGAATTCGAGACGTCTCCCCCTCGCAGGTTCCTGAAGTCTGCTTTACCAACGTCTCCCTCCGACAGGGAGGCAGTATTGGAAGCAATTCACAAGCTGTATTCCCAGCAGGTGATAATCAAAGTACCCCTCCTTCAACAAGGGAAGGGGTATTATTCCACACTATTTGTGGTACCGAAGCCAGACGGCTCGGTGAGACCTATTCTAAATCTGAAATCTTTGAACACTTACATACAAAGGTTCAAATTCAAGATGGAGTCACTCAGAGCAGTGATAGCGAACCTGGAAGAGGGGGACTATATGGTGTCCCTGGACATCAAGGATGCTTACCTCCATGTCCCAATTTGCCCTTCTCACCAAGGGTACCTCAGGTTCCTGGTACAGAACTGTCACTATCAGTTTCAGACGCTGCCGTTTGGATTGTCCACGGCACCCCGGGTCTTTACCAAGGTAATGGCCGAAATGATGATTCTTCTTCGAAGAAAAGGCGTCTTAATTATCCCTTACTTGGACGATCTCCTGATAAGGGCAAAGTCCAGGGAACAGTTGGAGGTCGGAGTAGCACTATCTCGGGTACTGCTACAACAGCACGGCTGGATTCTAAATATTCCAAAATCGCAGCTGATCCCGACGACACGTCTGCTGTTCCTAGGGATGATTCTGGACACAGTCCAGAAAAAGGTGTTTCTCCCGGAGGAGAAAGCCAGGGAGTTATCCGAGCTAGTCAGGAACCTCCTAAAACCAGGAAAAGTGTCAGTGCATCATTGCACAAGGGTCCTGGGAAAAATGGTGGCTTCCTACGAAGCGATTCCATTCGGCAGATTTCACGCAAGAACTTTTCAGTGGGATCTGCTGGACAAATGGTCCGGATCGCATCTTCAGATGCATCAGCGGATAACCCTGTCTCCAAGGACAAGGGTGTCTCTTCTGTGGTGGCTGCAGAGTGCTCATCTATTAGAGGGCCGCAGATTCGGCATTCAGTACTGGGTCCTGGTGACCACGGATGCCAGCCTGAGGGGCTGGGGAGCAGTCACACAGGGAAGAAATTTCCAGGGAGTGTGGTCAAGTCTGGAGACTTCACTTCACATAAATATACTGGAGCTAAGGGCAATTTACAATGCTCTAAGCCTAGCAAGACCTCTGCTTCAAGGTCAACCGGTGCTGATCCAGTCGGACAACATCACGGCAGTCGCCCACGTAAACAGACAGGGCGGCACAAGAAGCAGGAGGCAATGGCAGAAGCTGCAAGGATTCTTCGCTGGGCGGAAAATCATGTGATAGCACTGTCAGCAGTGTTCATTCCGGGAGTGGACAACTGGGAAGCAGACTTCCTCAGCAGGCACGACCTCCACCCGGGAGAGTGGGGACTTCATACGGAAGTCTTCCACATGATTGTGAACCGTTGGGAAAAACCAAAGGTGGACATGATGGCGTCCCACCTCAACAAAAAACTGGACAGGTATTGCGCCAGGTCAAGGGACCCTCAGGCAATAGCTGTGGACGCTCTGGTAACACCGTGGGTGTACCAGTCAGTGTATGTGTTCCCTCCTCTGCCTCTCATACCCAAGGTACTGAGAATTATAAGACGGAGAGGAGTAAGAACTATACTCATGGCTCCGGATTGGCCAAGAAGGACTTGGTACCCGGAACTTCAAGAGATGCTCACAGAGGACCCATGGCCTCTGCCGCTAAGAAGGGACTTGCTTCAGCAAGGACCCTGTCTGTTCCAAGACTTACCGCGGCTGCGTTTGACGGCATGGCGGTTGAACGTCGGATCCTAAAGGAAAAAGGCATTCCGGAAGAGGTCATCCCTACCCTGGTCAAAGCCAGGAAGGAGGTGACCGCACAACATTATCACCGCATTTGGCGAAAATATGTTGCGTGGTGTGAGGCCAGGAGGGCCCCCACGGAGGAATTTCAACTCGGTCGATTCCTGCATTTCCTGCAAACAGGAGTGTCTATGGGCCTCAAATTGGGGTCCATTAAGGTTCAAATTTCGGCCCTGTCGATTTTCTTCCAGAAAGAATTGGCTTCAGTTCCTGAAGTCCAGACGTTTGTCAAGGGAGTACTGCATATACAACCCCCTTTTGTGCCTCCAGTGGCACCGTGGGATCTCAACGTAGTTCTGGGATTCCTCAAATCACATTGGTTTGAACCGCTCAAATCTGTGGATTTAAAATATCTCACATGGAAAGTGACCATGCTGTTGGCCCTGGCCTCGGCCAGGCGAGTGTCAGAATTGGCGGCTTTGTCTCACAAAAGCCCATATCTGATTTTCCATTCGGACAGGGCAGAACTGCGGACTTGTCCCCAGTTTCTTCCTAAGGTGGTGTCAGCGTTTCACCTGAACCAACCTATTGTGGTGCCTGCGGCTACTAGGGACTTGGAGGACTCCAAGTTGCTAGACGTTGTCAGGGCCCTGAAAATATATGTTTCCAGGACGGCTGGAGTCAGGAAAACTGACTCGCTGTTTATCCTGTATGCACCCAACAAGCTGGGTGCTCCTGCTTCTAAGCAGACGATTGCTCGTTGGATTTGTAGTACAATTCAGCTTGCACATTCTGTGGCAGGCCTGCCACAGCCAAAATCTGTAAATGCCCATTCCACAAGGAAGGTGGGCTCATCTTGGGCGGCTGCCCGAGGGGTCTCGGCTTTACAACTTTGCCGAGCTGCTACTTGGTCAGGGGCAAACACGTTTGCAAAATTCTACAAATTTGATACCCTGGCTGAGGAGGACCTGGAGTTCTCTCATTCGGTGATGCAGAGTCATCCGCACTCTCCCGCCTGTTTGGGAGCTTTGGTATAATCCCCATGGTCCTGACGGAGTCCCCAGCATCCACTTAGGACGTCAGAGAAAATAAGAATTTACTTACCGATAATTCTATTTCTCGTAGTCCGTAGTGGATGCTGGGCGCCCATCCCAGGTGCGGATTGTCTGCAATACTTGTACATAGTTATTGTTACAAAAATCGGGTTATTATTGTTGTGAGTCATCTTTTCAGAGGCTCCTCTGTTATCATGCTGTTAACTGGGTTCAGATCACAGGTTGTACAGTGTGATTGGTGTGGCTGGTATGAGTCTTACCCGGGATTCAAAATCCTTCCTTATTGTGTACGCTCGTCCGGGCACAGTATCCTAACTGAGGCTTGGAGGAGGGTCATAGGGGGAGGAGCCAGTGCACACCACCTAGTCCTAAAGCTTTTACTTTTGTGCCCTGTCTCCTGCGGAGCCGCTAATCCCCATGGTCCTGACTGAGTCCCCAGCATCCACTACGGACTACGAGAAATAGAATTATCGGTAAGTAAATTCTTATTTTTTTTATGTTCAGGGAGCCTGCTGGCAACAGACTCCCTGCAGCGAGGGACTGAGGAGAGAGAAACATACCTACTTTTTAGTAGCCTCTGTTTCTTAGGCTACTGGACACCATTAGCTCCAGAGGGATCGGTACGTTTGTTTCACCCTCGCCGTCCGTCCCGGAGCCGCGCCGCCGACATCCTCCTCACAGAGCCGGAAGATTGAAGCCTGGGGTGAGTATGAGAAGTAAGAAGACATCACAGGCGGCAGAAGACTTTGTTTCTTCACTGAGGTAACGCACAGCACTGCAGCTGTGCACCATTGCTCCCATACACCTCACACTGAGCGGTCACTGTAAGGGTGCAGGGCGCAGGGGGGGGGGGGGGGGGCGCCCTGGGCAGCAATAGGGACCTTATCTGGCAAAAATAACTTATATACAGATGGGCACTGTATCTAAGAAGAGCACCCGCAAGTTTGTTTAAAATTTCGGGCGGGACAGAAGCTCGCAGCCAAGGGGGCGGGGCTTCTCCCTCAACACTCACCAGCGCCATATTCTCCACAGCACAGCGCTGAGAGGACGCTCCCTGGACTCTCCCCTGCTTATCCACGGATCAGAAGGTTTAAAGGAGGGAGGGGGGCACATAATTGGCGTTTTTCTTATATGTATGCAGCGTTATCAGGGTAAACATTTTATTAGGTGTTTTTTTCCTGGGTTTTTATAGCGCTGGGTGTGTGCTGGCATACTCTCTCTCTGTCTCTCCTAAGGGCCTTGTGGGGGAACTGTCTTCAGATAAGAGGATTCCCTGTGTGTGTGGTGTGTCGGTACGCGTGTGTCGGCATGTCTGAGGTGGAAGGCTCTCCTAGGAAGGAGGTGGAGCAAATGAGTGTGGTGTCTCCGTCGGCAACGCCGACACCTGACTGGGCGGATATGTGGAATGTTTTAAGCACTAATGTAAATTTATTACATAAAAGGTTGGATAAAACTGAGGCAAAGGTGCATGCAGGGTATCAACCCCAGCCTACCCCTATGTCACAAGGATCTTCAGGGTCTCAGAAGCGCCCACTGTCACAACTAGTTGACATAGATACCGACACAGATTCTGATTCTAGTGTCGACTACGATGATGCATAGTTACAGCCAAAGTTGGCTAAAAGTATTCATTATATGATTATTGCCGTGAAGGATGTTTTGCATATCACGGAGGAACCCCCTGTCCCAGACACGAGGTTACATATGTATAAGGGAAAGAAGCCTGACGTAACCTTTCCCCCTTCTGTCGAGCTGAACGAGTTATTTGAAAAGGCTTGGGAGTCTCCAGACAAGAAACTGCAGATTCCCAAAAGGATTCTTATGGCGCATCCTTTCCCAGCTAAGGATAGGATACGGTGGGAATCCTCCCCACGCGTAGACAGAGCGTTGACGCACTTATCCAAAAAGATAGCGTTGCCATCTCAGGACATGGCTACCCTCGGGGATCCTGCTGAGCGCAAATTGGAGGCTACTTTAAAGTCTATTTACACACATTCTGGTACCTTACTCAGGCCGGCGATAGCGTCGGCTTGGGTTTGTAGCGCTGTAGCAGCGTGGACTGATCGCTTATCGATGGGAATTGATACCCTGGATAATGATACAGTTCTGTTGACCTTAAGACATATTAAAGATGCTGTCTTATATATGAGAGATGCTCAAAGGGACATTGGCCTACTGGGTTCTAGGGTCAACGCTATGTCGATCTCTGCTAGGCGTGTCCTATGGACCCGACAATGGACAGGTGATGCAGACTCAAAGCGGCACATGGAGGTTTTACCGTACAAGGGTGAGGAATTTTTTGGGGAAGGTCTCTCGGACCTGGTCTCCATGGCTACGGCGGGTAAATCAAATGTCTTGACTTTTATTCCTTCACAGCCTAGGAAAGCAAAACATAATCAGATGCAGTCTTTTCGGGCACCGAGAAACAAGAGAGTACGAGGTGCGTCCTTTCTTGCCAGAGGTAAGGGCAGAGGGAAAAAGCTGCAGACCACAGCTAGTTCCCAGGAACAGAAGTCCTCCTTGGCCTCTTCAAAATCCACCGCATGACGCTGGGGCTCCACTACGGGAGTCCGCCCCAGTGAGGGCACGTCTTCGTCTTTTCAGCCACATCTGGGTTCACTCACAGGTGGATCCCTGGGCAATAGAAATTGTTTCCCAGGGTTACAAGCATGGAATTCGAAGAGGTGCCTCCTCGCCAGTTTTTCGAATCGGCTCTACCATCTTCCCTCCTGGAAAGGGAGGTAGTCCTAAATGGAATTCACAAATTGTGCCTTCAACAGGTGGTGGTCAAGGTTCCACTTCTCCAACAGGGAAAAGGTTATTACTCAACCCTATTTGTAGTCCCGAAGCCGGACGGCTCGGTCAGACCCATTTTAAATTTAAAATCCCTGAACCTATACCTGCAAAGGTTCAAATTCAAGATGGAATCGCTAAGAGCGGTCATCGCCAGCCTGGAAGGGGGTATTTTATGGTTTCCCTGGACATAAAGGATGCATACCTTCATGTCTCCATTTATCCTCCTCATCAGGCGTACCTGAGATTTGCGGTACAGAATTGTCATTTCTAATTTCAGACATTTGACATATATGTGTAAGACTGAATACTGTATCTGCACTGTGTGTGACACCCAAGCTATACGCTATATGTAATCATGGAAAGACAATAAGCATTAGAGGCTATTACAGATGTGTCCTCATACAGCCAGCCTCAATATACCACAAAGTGGGAGAAGCCTGGTGTGAGTGAGCTGACAGGTCTCGTACAACTCTGCTGGTATCAGGTGGCTTTTATGCAGAGTAGAGACGCACCAGGAGACTCTGCTGAGTAATGTGACACTTGTATATCTGTGTGCGACTGAGTCTCTAGGGGAATCATATTAGCTGCAGGATGGATTTGCTCTGTGACTCCGCTGCACTTTATGGAGGCGGGGATCTCGCTGAAAAAAAAGTGCTCGCTGCCCGACAGGTATTGGGCACTTTTAGGTGAATTCGGCAGGCCGGGTGAAGGGGTGAATCAGGCTAATTGGATTCCCCTATATACGTAGCACAGCGGAAGTCGCACACAGATATACAAGTCAGCACAGTCCCCTGTGGGGTCCTGCCCGCGTCACGTTCGTGTTAGTGCAGCAATCGGATATAAGAGGTGCGCAATCCTCTCCCAGGTGTAAAGAACACAGAAACCGGCTCCACTCTCACTTCCAAAAAAGGTTCAAAGTCTAAATCCCCAAATCCCAGTATATAGAAAGGACAGTTCTATAATCTAGTATGTATCTCAGCCACAGTCACTATAATATGGTGATAGTCGGTACACGGGGGCTTATTGGGATAATCGTGTCACCCACTTACATGTCACAAGATCTACTGCTTACATGGCTGTTGCTGATATGTAGTATGTTACTATTTTAACCCTGGATATCTAATTCCGTAATTTGGTTTTAGATTTGTTTTCCTCCCCAGGAATTTAAATATTGCAACTTCTTCACACTCTAAGCTTAAAGAACTACTTTTATCTCAAACAAACCATGTACCACAAATTGATTTTCTTCATTGCACTCCATAGTTGTTTCTCTACAACAATAACATCCTTCATTCATTTTCCCTGCAACTCACCCCTCTGTACACATTGATGCCTCTATTGTCTACTCCCCTCTTATTAACACTCATGAGATTTTAACTGATCTTTCTACTTTCACAATAACATTCACAACCGGTCACCATAAAAAAAATCATAAATCTCCTACAACTGTATTTCTCTCTTCTGCTTCTATTAACATTTTACCAAATCTGGAACCCAACCACTTGTCCTAATCTCATTCACCTGATTCACAGTAATATAGAAATACAGCCAACCTCATAAACACCACGTCTCCCAATACCCTCCAAATAAAATGTGCCTTGTGGAATGCCTCCTCTGCTTGTAACAAATTAACATCCATAAATGATAATTTCATAATTATCAAATTCAACCTGGATGGCTACAACAGAAACATGGCTCACACAATCAGACACTGCCTTCCCTGCAGCACTGTCACATGGTGGTCTACACGTAAAACACACCCGAAGGCCTGGTAACAGTAAAGGAGGTGGGGTTGGATTGTTACTTTCCCAATCTTTCACATACACATTTCTACTACAGGTTCCATCACTAACATTCACATCATTTGAAGTACATTCCTTCAGGATTTGCACTCCTTTCTCTCAGCTATCTATTGTCCACCTGGGCAACCCAAACAATTTCTGGAAGATCTTTCTGCCTGTCTCCCTCACTTCCTATCCTCTGACATCACCATCATCATGGATGATTTCAATATTGCTATTGATAGTCCAAAATCTACTGCTCATGCCTCCAAACTACTATCTCTAACCTCCTCTCTTGGTCCCTCCCATTGGACTGACTCCTCTATTCATCAGAAGGGCCACTGCCTTGATCTAGTATTTGTCACAAAACAGAGGTTTACAGCGCTTCCCAGTCACACTTTGACCTACCTGCGGCACAGTCCAATGCGCTGTCTGCCATTCACTGGTCCATCCGGCGTCCCGCACTGTCAGTCACAGCATTCATTTCATGATAATTAGGCTTCAGCTCCTCAGTCCACTCTGAAGCCTAGCCGAGTACCGCATGTTACTTCCTGATCAGCTGACTCTGCAGAGAACTCTCCAACTAAGTAGTGTTTCCCTGACATGTGATCCCTTCAGCCTATTACAAGAGAGCAAGTGGTATATATTCCAGCTCCAAGCACTGGGAAGCTGTCAGTGCTTTGTTGTCCTCAAGCCTGTAGAGATCTCCTGCTTAAAGAGACAGTGCATTACCAACTTCAGCACTTCCTGGCTCCTATGTCCAGGATATCGGCAAACCTGCATGGCTGGTTATCTCATCTCCAAGATATCTGCAAACCTGCACCACTGGTCAACACAATCTCCAGTATATCTGCAAGGCTGTATCACTGAGTATCCTATACAGCTATCCTCTATTGCTGGTTCAATTCCAGCTAACCTGTACTGCTGGTTCAATCCCAGCCATCCAGCTATCCTGAACTGGTGGTTCAAACCCAGCTTCCAGCTATCCATTACTACCACAAGTTTCACTCAACTATCATTGCACTGGTATCCCCAGTGTTCTAGGTCCCTGTAGTTGTCCAAACACCTGTGCCCATCTGTAGACTTTAGTCAAACCTGTCACGCTTGTATAAGTAGGTCGTATATCAAACCGCACTATTCCATCCTCGGGAATCCAGACAACTAGCTGCTAGACCTCGTCCGGTTCCACAAGTAACAACCAAGACAGTATTCACCAGACTGCTCAGTTTCTGAATTCACCAACACTCCTTTCCCTCTCTCAGATCACAGCTCTGGGCCCAATTCAGATCCTGACACAGATGTACTAAAATCGCTATGAAGCCAGTACGTGCATGTGCAAGGTCCTAAACTGCTTTCTCTTCAGAACGCAGTTTAAGACCTGGAGGGGGGCGAGAATGCTCCAGGGGTGCACGGGACATGCCGTGAGTTCCTCCTGGTACCACTCTTCAACCTCTACATTGGCCGGTCACAACAGTTAACTGGATGACTGGATGTTATTTTATCGAAATTGCAACAAAATATACAGAAATAGTATATAGAAATGATCACATAAATATAATAAAACTGGACCATTATGCTATGGATACGGCCCAAACACCAGCATATTAAATCAGATAATGCATGTCTAGCATATCAATGATCAATTTTTAAACATTTCCTATTGCAGGCTGATTGATATTTATTAACCTTAAGTCCTGTCCCCTGAGGTTGACATCTGAAATCATACACTTACCTACCTGCTATTCTATAACCATGTGCACAGTTACCATATGAGTAAAAATAACCATCAACCCACCTTAAGGCTCAGCCACAAGAAACCAATCAGAAGGCCCATGCTTCTACTCATGTTTTGCTGTGTGGAGCGTGGCCAACTGACTTATTCTAGTCTACTGCAAAACTGAAACATCAGCCTTAATCATGCTAAATAATTCAAAGCCCATAAATCGATCTTGGTCAGACCAGATGGAAGCCACATTAATGGCACATCATATAGGCTGAATACACATTGTTCTGAGTTATAGAGGAAGGACCCCATTCACTTTCTCTTTACTTGCACCCTAGATTCCTAATCTGAGGACACAAAATGCTTCCAACTTAACCCAGATAGGAAAACTCCCTCTTTGCTCACAAAATCTTCCTCCCTTTCACCATCCACAATGTCCACCATTGCACCTACAAGAAGGAAACAACTTTCCTCTACTTGTTCCACCTCCTCCACAGGGCCCAGGACCACCTAAATGACCATTCCATGTTTATCTGGAGGAACAGGATCTGGAGGTATGTGGGCTGAGATTACCACAGAACCACCAGTCAGTGGGCCAGCAGAATACACAGACTCCCCAAGAACTGGAGAGTCCAAATGTTCACCACACACACACACACACACACACACACACACACACACACACACACACACTCTCTCTCTCTCTCTCTCTCTCTCTCTCCAGGAACAAAGAAGGGTGAGCTAACGGGTATAGCTCACCTATTACCTCTGTAAAAGCCTCTCTTCACCAAATTTGGTACTGGTGGGATCCAACTCCTTGAGAGCCCTTACCCTCACTACTCCCTTCTGTGCCTACTAGTTCCTTCCCCTTCCTACCACTCCTGTTTGAGCTTCTCACCACTGGTTGTGTGTGTGGTGTTTAATTACTTTATTTTCCTTTTACTTAATGTGGTCTGCAGCAGCCAGAGTCCCATCCAACTGCTCCTTTTCTAGACTCGCTGGTGCTGCAACACCCTTCTCCCCCCAGCCCCCATCACAATGCAGCTGAGCGGTGAGGCTTGCTGCTAACAGTAGTCACTACTCAGCACACACGCTCACATCATGATTACACCACTCAACCACTGTCTCACTGACAACCAGGACGTGACAAGACGAGGAGACACACTCCCAGAAAGGCACGTTTCTATGAGCATGGAGAGAGTGGGCGTTGTGGGGCTGCATGACTGACAGCTGAGCCTGTCAAGTCAGGGAGAAGGATGGTCCATCTCATTCCCAGCTGGTACAGCTCGCTATTTGTAAGAGCCGGGGTGGTGCAGGGCTGCTGGCTGACAGCTTAGGAGCTCAGTGGAGCAGCAGAAGTCTGTAAATGACAGGACAATAAATCTGGCCCACAGCTACCATCAATGGCAAGGTACTATCTGGCTCTCTGACTTTCATGGTAACACTAGTTAACAACAGGTATCGACCATTGATGATTCCTGATCATCAATGGTCAACAGCCAACCCGAGATCAAACCCTGAGAGGCCACAGCCACCACCGGATCCACAACTCCCACTGAGAACCTGGAAGCTGCCACATCTGGCACTCTGTCACCCGCCAGCAAATCTACCTTCTCCTGGAGAGCCCCCAGCTTGGATCTCCTCTGCATCAGCATCCCGGCCAGCCTCAGACAGGTCCATGGAAGCAACATTTGGGATAACTTTATCACTCTTTACTTGCTGCAGCTGCTGAATAGTTCCTGTGATTTTCTCCAGCTCATTATACCAGCTGCACCGGCTCCTCATTTCATGTAACTCTCTCCCAGCTGCACCAGCTCCTCATTTCATGTAACTCTCTCCCAGCTGCACCGGCTCCTCATTTCATGTAACTCTCTCCCAGCTGCACCGGCTCCTCATTTCCTGTAACTCTCTCCCAGCTGTACCAGCTCCTCATTTCATGTAACTCTCTCCCAGCTGCACCAGCTCCTCATTTCATGTAACTCTCTCCCAGCTGCACCAGCTCCTCATTTCATGTAACGCTCTCCCAGCTGCACCAGCACCTCATTTCATGTAACTCTCTCCCAGCTGCACCAGCTCCTCATTTCATGTAACTCTTTCCCAGTTGCACCGGTTCCTCATTCCATGTAACTCTCTCCCAGCTGCACCGGCTCTCTCTCTCCCAGTTGCACCAGCTCCTCAGTTCATGTAACTCTCTCCCAGCTGCACCAGCTCCTCATTTCATGTAACTCTCTCCCAGCTGCACCGGCTCCTCATTTCCTGTAACTCTCTCCCAGCTGTACCAGCTCATTTCATGTAACTCTCTCCCAGCTGCACCAGCTCCTCATTTCATGTAACTCTCTCCCAGCTGCACCGGCTCCTCATTTCCTGTAACTCTCTCCCAGCTGTACCAGCTCCTCATTTCATGTAACTCTCTCCCAGCTGCACCAGCTCCTCATTTCATGTAACTCTCTCCCAGCTGCACCAGCTCCTCATTTCATGTAACTCTCTCCCAGCTGCACCAGCTCCTCATTTCATGTAACTCTCTCCCAGCTGCACCGGCTCCTCATTTCATGTAACTCTCTCCCAGCTGCACCGGCTCCTCATTTCCTGTAACTCTCTCCCAGCTGTACCAGCTCCTCATTTCATGTAACTCTCTCCCAGCTGCACCAGCTCCTCATTTCATGTAACTCTCTCCCAGCTGCACCGGCTCCTCATTTCCTGTAACTCTCTCCCAGCTGTACCAGCTCCTCATTTCATGTAACTCTCTCCCAGCTGCACCAGCTCCTCATTTCATGTAACTCTCTCCCAGCTGCACCAGCTCCTCATTCCATGTAACTCTCTCCCAGCTGCACCAGCTCCTCATTTCATGTAACTCTCTCCCAGCTGCACCGGCTCCTCATTTCCTGTAACTCTCTCCCAGCTGTACCAGCTCCTCATTTCATGTAACTCTCTCCCAGCTGCACCAGCTCCTCATTTCATGTAACGCTCTCCCAGCTGCACCAGCTCCTCATTTCATGTAACTCTCTCCCAGCTGCACCAGCTCCTCGTTTCATGTAACTCTTTCCCAGTTGCACCGGTTCCTCATTCCATGTAACTCTCTCCCAGCTGCACCGGCTCTCTCTCTCCCAGTTGCACCAGCTCCTCAGTTCATGTAACTCTCTCCCAGCTGCACCAGCTCCTCATTCCATGTAACTCTCTCCCAGCTGCACCAGCTCCTCATTCCATATAACTCTCCCAGCTGCACCAGCTCCTCATTTCATGTAACTCTCTCCCAGCTGCACCGGCTCCTCATTTCATGTAACTCTCTCCCAGCTGCACCAGCTCCTCATTCCATGTAACTCTCTCCTAGCTGCACCAGCTCCTCATTTCATGTAACTCTCTCCCAGCTGCACCGGCTCCTCATTTCATGTAACTCTCTCCCAGCTGCACCGGCTCCTCATTTCATGTAACTCTCTCCCAGCTGCACCAGCTCCTCATTCCATGTAACTCTCTCCCAGCTGCACCGGCTCCTCATTTCATGTAACTCTCTCCCAGCTGCACCAGCTCCTCATTCCATGTAACTCTCTCCTAGCTGCACCAGCTCCTCATTTCATGTAACTCTCTCCCAGCTGCACCGGCTCCTCATTTCATGTAACTCTCTCCCAGCTGCACCAGCTCCTCATTTCATGTAACTCTCTCCCAGCTGCACCAGCTCCTCATTCCATGTAACTCTCTCCCAGCTGCACCGGCTCCTCATTTCATGTAACTCTCTCCCAGCTGCACCAGCTCCTCATTTCATGTAACTCTCTCCCAGCTGCACCAGCTCCTCATTTCATGGAACTCTCTCCCAGCTGCACCAGCTCCTCATTTCATGGAACTCTCTCCCAGCTGCACCGGCTCCTCATTTCATGTAACTCTCTCCCAGCTGCACCATCTCCTCATTTCATGTAACTCTCTCCCTGCTGCCCCAGCTCCTCATTCCATGTAACTCTCTCCCAGCTGCACCAGCTCCTCATTCCATGTAACTCTCTCCCAGCTGCACCAGCTCCTCATTCCATGTAACTCTATCCCAGCTGCACCAGCTCCTCAGTTCATGTAACACTCTCCCAGCTGCACCAGCTCCTCAGTTCATGTAACGCTCTCCCAGTTGCGGCAAGAGTTTCTCTTCTTCCTTTTAAACTATTTTTGCTCGCCATCGTTTTTCTTTATTCTGCAGCTCCTCTATACTCCTCTGTTCAGTAACCTGGTCACCCTCCACACTTCCATTGCTGGAGACCTCAATGTCCTCAGCACAGTGAGCCATTCATCTTCCATCTTCCTTGCAGCACTGCTAGTCAGGTAAGTAGTTTCCACCACAAGTCCAACCCGTGATGCTTTACACAGGGGAGCACCCTCCTGCAGTTTGGGGCAGACATTCTTCAGATGCTGACTCTGGTCCTCCACAGGGTCATTTGCCACAGTACTGTCCACCATTACACAGGGCTGACCACAATTTCCTGTATTCACCACCATAACTCTCTGTGGCTCCTGGAGCTCTACAGACCAAGCCAGACCGGTTTCCATAGCCTCCGACTGGTTATCATCGCTACCCACCACTTCTTTTTGGGCTGAGGACTCCATGGCTGTACTAGTCCTAGAGATGCCAGGGCCTGAGTCAGGCCACAAACCTGAGGGTCTATTCTCCTCCTCTCCCCCAGGAAGGTCCATAAGTATATATAGCTGAGTAAAAAAAATGTGAGTATATATAATTGAGTGTGTTTTATATATATATATATATATATATATATATAAAATAGTATATATATAGCTTTATATATATATATATATATAATGTGACTATATATAGCCAAGTTAAAATTGGTGAGTGTATATATATATATATATATATATATAATGTGAAAGCCCTCACTCACTGACTGACTCACTCACTGACTGTCTCATAACTAATTCTCTGACTTCCCGACATGTTAGGAAGATGAAATGTAACACAGGTATTCTTCAGGTGGGAAATAGGAAAACTACAAAATTAGGATTTTAATAAACCTCCCCTAAGGGGATGAAAATGGGGGGCTTGCACTGAATGAATGATAACACCCAAACGGACAATGGATCAAAATTTGGATTGCACCTCCAGCTGGTAGAATTTAATAAATAAAAATACGGTCCTGTCACTTTTTACCGTATCTGCTACGGGTGCTCCTCGGGTAACGCCAAGAACCATGGATCAATATTTGCTTCCATTAAAATGTCTTAAATTTCCATCTGTACAGATTTACCAAATTATCATTCATTTATATTTACAACCATGAAAATCAGAAACTCCTGTGCGAGGATCAGGTTGAACAGCTAGTATGTATGTATGTATGTATATAGTACAGGTTGAGTATCCCATATCCAAATATCCGAAATACAGAATATTCCGAAATACGGACTTTTTTGAGCGAGAGTGAGATAGTGAAACTTTTGTTTTTTGATGGCTCAATGTACACAAACTTTGTTTAATACACACAGTTATTAAAAATATTGTATTAAATGACCTTCAGACTGTGTGTATAAGGTGTATATGAAACATAAATGAATTGTGTGAATGTAGACACACTTTGTTCAATGCACAAAGTTATAAAAAATATTAGCTAAAATTACCTTCAGGCTGTGTGTATAAGGTGCATATAAAACATAAATGCATTCTGTGCTTAGATTTAGGTCCCATTGCCATGATATCTCATTATGGTATGCAATTATTCCAAAATACGGAAAAATCCGATAACCAAAATACCTCTGGTCCCAAGCATTTTGGATAAGGGATACTCAACCTGTATATATATATATATATATATATCTATCACAGTGCATATATGTATATATATATATATATATATATATATATATATACATATACTGTAGTTGAGTCAAAGCAGTTTTCCCTAACTAAATGTTGACTAACAAATGTAGAAGATATTCACTGTCAAATGTACAATTTGCTGATCTCTGTTATATAAGGATTAATTTTTTTCCTCACTATCAAATTAATATAAAAGGGGCTCGGGAAAGACATGAAAGTGGTGGGAACCACCTGTCACAAAGGATTGCTGAAAATCAGCTCTGTGCGCTACTGTCGGGGAACAAGGACACAAAGCCCTGCGGCAGTAAGCCACTTCCACCTTCTAGTATTAGTGACCACTTACCAATGTTGCTCTGCTGATTGCTGTAAGTACCGAAGTCTCTAGAGAGTAAGCTAACTCTCCTTCCTTCTTATCCTTATCTAGTACATATAACAGTGGGCCACAGAGTCAGCCATATTATATCATGTTCCCTTCAGGGCTGTATCTGAGGAGTCGGTCAGAAATATTGTTACCCCTAATGCTTTTAGAGCCGGGTTGACCACAGGAGTAAAAGAGCAGGTATATCTGAGGGACCATTATGGCTTCAGATATACTCCTGAGCAAGTATATCTGAGGGACCATTATGGCTTCAAATATACTCCTGAGCAAGTATATCTGAGGGACCATTATGGCTTCAGATATACTCCTGAGCAAGTATATCTGAGGGACCATTATGGATTCAGATATACTCCTGAGCAAGTATATCTGAGGGACCATTATGGCTTCAGATATACTCCTGAGCAAGTATATCTGAGGGATCATTATGGCTTCAGATATACTCCTAAGCAAGTATATCTGAGGGACCATTATGGCTTCAGATATACTCCTGAGCAAGTATATCTGAGGGACCATTATGGATTCAGATATACTCCTGAGCAAGTATATCTGAGGGACCATTATGGCTTCAGATATACTCCTGAGCAAGTATATCTGAGGGACCATTATGGCTTCAGATATACTCCTGAGCAAGTATATCTGAGGGACCATTATGGCTTCAGATATACTCCTGAGCAAGTATATGTGAGGGACCATTATGGCTTCAGATATACTCCTAAGCAAGTATATCTGAGGGACCATTATGGATTCAGATATACTCCTGAGCAAGTATATCTGAGGGACCATTATGGATTCAGATATACTCCTGAGCAAGTATATCTGAGGGACCATTATGGCTTCAGATATACTCCTGAGCAAGTATATCTGAGGGACCATTATGGCTTCAGATATACTCCTGAGCAAGTATATCTGAGGGACCATTATGGCTTCAGATATACTCCTGAGCAAGTATATCTGAGGGACCATTATGGCTTCAGATATACTCCTGAGCAAGTATATCTGAGGGACCATTATGGATTCAGATATACTCCTGAGCAAGTATATCTGAGGGACCATTATGGCTTCAGATATACTCCTGAGCAAGTATATGTGAGGGACCATTATGGCTTCAGATATACTCCTGAGCAAGTATATCTGAGGGACCATTATGGATTCAGATATACTCATGAGCAGGTATATCTGAGGGACCAGTATGGCTTCCAAGTATCCATTCACCCTCCTCAAACCCTTAAGAATTGTTTATTATATATTTCAATATTTTATTGAAAAAAAATATACCTAGGGGGTGTTTTGCACCTCACATCGTCCCCTGTGTCCATAGGCTTCCATTATAAAATGACTTCCCACCCCCCAATCAAAAATAGCCCTCCATGGAAAAAGATCCCCAGCACTATCAAGCCCCATATAGCGGTAGTAGATCCCATTGTCCCAGTCCCCACCCTCACTCCGTATTAATGGTCCCCCTCTGATTAGTGCCCCTGTCTCCATTGGTCACTATACATTTTATTGATCATTTTACGTTACCCACACCTCTCCCAGTCCCAAAAAAAATATTTTTATGTGCACCAACCCTCCCCCCCTCATGTCAAAATATGACCCCCGCAGACCTAACAGTCTCAGATTCCCAGACTATACTCTGTGAGGTAGTAGTAGATGGAGGGTGTAAGAATGAGGGACCAGATGCTGGGTAATTATATGGAGAACCTTTCACCTGTGAACAGGTGTCTGGATGATGCAGGATTTCTAGATTGGGGTTTCCTAACACAATCCACAATCTCCAACTCTGCAGGAACACTGGGGCAAGAGCAGGAGCCTGGGGAGCGGTATAAGAACTTATTACTGACCCAGGGCTTTTAATACATTGGATATTGTATGGAATACAGTATTAATATTTAACACTATAGATGGTCTACAGTATAGGTTGCATCAAACATATTTAAATAATATAAATAAAATGAGCAATCAAGAAAAAGTTATAAACATCCCATAATAAATAAGTACACAAAACAGTAGGAGACAGTACTGCACTTTCTAAGCTCACATTCTCCCACCTCATGGTAAGGCACCCGTCTCTTCTACCTGGCAGCTGCTCTTTGGACTAGTGCAGTGATTGAGGAATCACGCACAGCAAACTTGGTAGAGGAATGCGCCAACAATGGGCATGTGCAGCAGCTCTGATTCAGGTTGTGGCAGAAGTTCTAGAAATTGTATTATATACTATTGCTATTGTTCTCATAATTTGAACCACTGGCCAAGAGGAGGGGAGTTTCCAGGCAATTGGAACCGCACCCGTCACTTAAACTTTTTTTTTGCCAGAACAGCGTTCCCTGAGAGTCTCAGTTTTGTTCTGTTCACTTGATATTGCAAAATAAGCCTCTTTCTTTCACTTGTTCCTACCTCTGAAATAGAGTCCAAGTGGTCCCATCAGATTTCCACTCAGTTTCTGAGAGGAGTTCATCTTCCAGATGATTTTTAGAAATGTTTTCCTTTTTTTTTCCTCCTAATAATACCTCTGAGGAAAAGGTTGAGGAGACTGTAATATTACTTTTGCTGGACTTTCTGAGGGCCATTTGCACTTTTCATGGAGAAAACTGCAGTGTATCAGAGGGGGAAATTTTCTAAGAATCAGTTTTGGGAGAGGTTTCAGATCACCCTTAATCCCCCCCTAACCGCTGGAACAAAATATCTCATATAATAACAAGCGTCTTGTTTTTTGATGGTGTGTGTGGTCGAATTTTGGGGTGTGCAATTTGTGTAGATTTTGCAGTTTTCGCATGGGAAATCGCACTTGAATGTGCTATAAGTCGTAGTAGAATGCCTCAGAAGTCGCATGGCAACACAAAGAAAATCCCACTTCAGATCCCACCACAAGTCACGCCACAAAGCGTCAAAATCCCCACATTTCCGATGAGTTCCCTTGTTCTGTTTCTTAGGCCTGGGCTCTGTCAGTCAGCTGGTGTAGGCCACATGAAATCAGTGCCTGGATCCAGCACTGGAACACCAACAGTCAACTTCCCGAAGGTGAGTATTGGGGTGCAGGTTAGGGTTAGGGCCCGGGGGGGATAAGTTTAGAGTGCATCACTAGGGGGGGTTGGCCTTAGCCAATTAAGACTGGGTGATAACAGTCATAGAGGTAGGACAGCCCTGATCTCAGGCTCATACACTATATGGAAATAGTAATGTGATGCACGGGGATAAGTGCTACATATTGCATATTGGTCCACTCAGATTGCAGAGGCTCTTGGTGGGCTGTATGAGCCCATCAACCTGATGCTATACAATACATATCGCATAAGGAGAGTTATGGCAGACGTACCATGGTTAACTCTCTTTCTGCGACACTGGGTTCCACAGAGAATACATCGGGGTGTAGAGCAGGATCTTGGATCCAGAGGGACCATCAGGCAAAGCTTTGACTCCCAAGATACACTGGGGCCTCCTCTATAACCCCGCCTCCAGGCACTGAGAGCTCAGTTTTGTTAACCAGTCCAATGAAGGAGCAGGTAAAGAGACGGTAGATGTTAGTCACATAGAACCACAATCTCACGACAGGAGAAGGGACCAGCGGCTAATGCCATACAACCCAAAGAAGTTAAGTGCGTCAGGGTGGGCGCCCTGTGGAACCCAGTGTACGTCACAGAAAGAGAGTTAACCATGGTAAGTCTACCATAACTCTCCTTTTCTGCAGCGGGGTACACTGTATTCCACAGGTTATACATCAGGGATGTACTAAAGCAGTTCCTCAAGGGAGGGCACGCGCCTTAGCATGTATGAGAACCTGGCGTCCAAAGGAAGTATCCTGGGAGGCGGAAGTATCAAAGGCATAGAACATAATGAATGTGTTCACTGAGGACTATATAGTCGTCTTACACAATTGTTCTGGAGACACACCACGGTGGGCCGCCCAAGAATGTCCAACAGACCGAGTAGAATGGGCTTTAATAGCAGCAGGAGCTGCAAGTCCAGTCTGCGCATAAGCTTGTGCAATCACCATTCTAATCCATCTGGCCAAGGTTTGCTTATTCGAAGGCCAGCCACGTTTGTGGAAACCAAACAGCACAAAAAGGGCATCTGACCTCCCGATAGAGGCAGTCCTCTCCACATATATACGGAGAGCCCTAACCACATCCAAAGAGCATTTTTTAGGAGACAAATCTGAAGAGTCAAAGGCCGGAAACCACAATCTCTTGGTTACAGTGAAAAGATGACACCACTTTAGGTAGATAACCTGGGCGAGTTCATAGTACTGCCCAGTCCCGGTGGAATATGAGAAAGGGAGGATGACAGGACAAAGCGCCTTGCAGAAGCAATAGCCAGTAGGAACAGAACCTTGGCTGTAGGCCATTTAAGGACCTGTTCCTACTGGCTATTGCCAATTCAAGAGGTTCAAATGGAGACTCTTGCAGAGCATTCAGCCCAACAAACAAATCCCTTGGAGCCGCAGGAGAGACATAGGGAGGCTGAATCCGACTGACACCCTGAATGAACGTCTGAACATCAGGTATAGACGCAATCTTTAATTAATCTGAATTGAGTGAGCTATTAAAGAAGCTCATTCAAAGAAGGCTTTCTTTTTGGTGCACTCTTTTAATATGAAATTTTATTAGTTATTAAAACATAACTTTTATTTTAACATTTCAAAAATAATGACACTAGTTAAGAAAACTGTATAGTTGACAGCACAAGGATATTTAAACAAATAATAAGTACTTAGTTATGCCCAGGGCCGGTTCTAGCCCTTGTGGCGCCCCGGGTGAAAATATGGCCATGGCTTCATAAAGGGGTGTGGTCAATGTGCCCCAGTAGTATTGCCCCCGTTTGTGGCCCCAGTAGTACTGCCTCCATTTGTGGCCCCAGTAGTATTGCCCCCGTTTGTGTCGCTTTAAAAAAATAAATGTATACTTACCATCCTCGCTCCTGATGTCTGACCACTGCTGCCCTCCGTCTCTGGCCGCTGGCGCCGCTCCTCTGACCTATGGGAGAGACATCATGACGTCTCTCCCATAGAACTGCATAGACACTAGAGGTCAATTATGACACCTAGGCCAGTATTTACTAAAAATCCGAGTTTGGCCGATTTGTGTTTTTTTTTCTAAGTCCCAATCCGGGAATTTACTAAGCACCAATCTCGGCAGTGTCTGGTCTATTCGTAATGGTTTGAATGACAACGTCCCGAAATACGAATGAATAGACCATCAGTCAAACGCGGCTGTTATTTCATACAATACGGGTATTCACTATTCATTCTTATTTGGGTGTTAGTTTCTGAGTGCTCAAGTGCGGGTGTATTTTTTTGCGATTCGTTAAAAAAAGCAGCAAAAAAATAGACCTGCTTTTTCCAGTCGAGTTTGGATAACCATGGCCCTCATTCAGAGTCGTTTGCTCGTTCTTTTTCATCGCATCGCAGTGAAAATCCGCTTAGTACGCATGCGCAATGTTCGCACTGCGACTGCGCCAAATTATTTTGCTAAGAAGATAGTATTTTTACTCACGGCTTTTTCATCGCTCCGGCGATCGTAGTGTGATTGACAGGAAATGGGTGTTACTGGGCGGAAACACGGCGTTTTATGGGCGTGTGGATGAAAACGCTACAGTTTCCGGAAAAAACGCAGGAGTGGCTGGAGAAACGGGGGAGTGTCTGGGCGAACGCTGGGTGTGTTTATGACGTCAAACCAGGAACGACAAGCACTGAACTGATCGCACAGGCAGAGTAAGGTTGAAGTTACTCAGAAACTGCAAAGTAGTTTGTAATCGCAATATTGCGAATACATCGGTCGCAATTTTAAGAAGCTAAGATACACTCCCAGTAGGCGTAGGCTTAGCGTGTGTAACTCTGCTAAATTCGCCTTGCGACCGATCAACTCGGAATGAGGGCCCATGCACGGATCTTTGAGATCTGTGCATGGTTATCTATGGGAAAGGGTCTGTTTAGTGTAAAATCAGAAAAAAAAATTGCGTGGGGTCCCCCCTCCTAATCATAACCAGCCTCGGGCTCTTTCAGCCGGTCCTGGTTGAAAAAATATAGGGGGAAAAAATTACAAGGGTTCCCCCATATTTAATCAACCAGCACCGGGCTCTGCGCCTGGTCCTGGTTCCAAAAATACGGGGGACAAAAAGCGTAGGGGTCCCCCGTATTTCTGAAACCAGCACCGGCTCCACTAGCTGGGGAGATAATGCCACAGCCGGGGGACACTTTGATATCGGTCCCTGCGGCCGTGCCATTAAAACCCCAACTAGTCACCCCTGGCCGGGGTACCCTGGAGAAGTGGGGACCCCTTCAATCAAGGGGTCCCCCCCTCCAACCACCCAAGGGCCAGGGGTGAAGCCCGAGGCTGTCCCCCCATCCAAGGGCGGCGGATGGGGGGCTGATAGCCAAGTGTGAATATTGTTTTTAGTAGCAGTACTACAAGTCCCAGCAAGCCTCCCCCGCAAGCTGGTACTTGGAGAACCACAAGTACCAGCATGCGGTGGAAAACCGGGCCCGCTGGTACCTGTAATACTACTACTAAAAAAATACCCCAATAAAAACAGGACACACACACCGTGACAGTACAACTTTATTACATACATGCACACCAACATACACACATACTTACCTATGTTCCCACGAGGCTCGGTCCTCTTCTCCATGTAGAATACTTGGGGTACCTGTGAAAAAAATTATACTCACATAATCCTTTGAAGAATCCGGCCTTTGAATAATCCACGTACTTGGCAAAAAAATTAAACGCAAACCCGACCACGCACTGAAAGGGGTCCCATGTTTACACATGGGACCCCTTTCCCCGACTGCCAGGACCCCCCATGACTCCTGTCAAAGAGGGTCCCTTCAGCCAATCAGGGAGCGCCACGTCGTGGCACCCTCCTGATTGTCTGTGTGCTCCTGTAGTGTCTGTCAGGCAGCACACGGCAGTGTTACAATGTAGCGCCTATGCGCTCCGTTGTAGCCAATGGTGGGAACTTTGCGGTCAGTGGTTGTTTTTGGTGGGAACTTTGCGTCAGCCCTCACAGACGAAGATTTGGAGATGATCTCAATCTTAGAAGACCTATCTACTGAAACAGATGTCACCCCGACTGGAACCAACAGAACAATCTGGGGATGACAGGGCGGGGGGCGCTACACAGGTAGCCCAGCGATGGTCATCCCTAGTGGACAGTGAGGGGCATGTACCCAGGTGAGGTGTGAGAGGGGAGCTGGGCTGGGGTATTATACAGGTAACGCAGCGATGGCCATCCCTAGTGGGCAGTGAGGGGCATGTATCCAGGTGAGGTGTGAGAGGGGGGAGACAGGGCGGGGGCATTACACATCAGCGCCTCCTCCCATGTCACTGGTCATTAGCACCATCATAGTATCACTCCCTCTCCCTCCACATCAGTTGCATCGTCCCCTGCACTGGGCATTAGCACCATCATAGTATCATCCCCCTTCCCCCACATCAGCACCTCCTCCACTGTCACTGGGCATTAGCACCATCATAGTATCATCCCCCTCCCCCACATCAGCGCCTCCTCCCCTGTCACTGGGCATTAGCACCATCATAGTATCACTCCCCCTCCCCCCACATCAGAGCCTCTTCCCCTGTCACTGGGCATTAGCACCATCATAGTATCATCCCCCTCCCCCCACATCATCGTCTCCTCCCCTGTCACTGTGCATTAGCACCATCTTAGTATCATCCCCTTCCCTCACATCAGCACCTCCTCCACTGTCACTGGGCATTAGCACCATCATAGTATCATCCCCCTCCCCCACATCAGCGCCTCCTCCCCTGTCACTGGGCATTACCACCATCATAGTATCACTCCCCCTCCCCCCACATCAGAGCCTCTTCCCCTGTCACTGGGCATTAGCACCATCATAGTATCATCCCCCTCCCCCCACATCATCGTCTCCTCCCCTGTCACTGTGCATTAGCACCATCTTAGTATCATCCCCTTCCCTCACATCAGCACCTCCTCCACTGTCACTGGGCATTAGCACCATCATAGTATCACTCCCCCTCCCCCCACATCAGCGCCTCCACTGTCGCTGGGCATTAGCACCATCATAGTATCATCCCCCTTCCCCCACATCAGCACCTCCTCCACTGTCACTGGGCATTAGCACCATCATAGTATCCCCCTCCCCCCACATCAGCGCCTCCTCCCCTGTCACTGGGCATTAGCACCATCATAGTATCATCCCCCTCCCCCACATCAGCGCCTCCTCCCCTGTCACTGGGCAGTAGCACCATCATAGTATCACTCCCCCTCCCCCCACATCAGCGCCTCCACTGTCACTGGGCATTACCACCATCATAGTATCATCCCCCTTCCCCCACATCAGCACCTCCTCCACTGTCACTGGGCATTAGTACCATCATAGTATCATCCCCCTCCCCCCACATCAGCGCCTCCTCCCCTGTCACTGGGCATTAGCACCATTATAGTATCACTCCCCCTCCCCCCACATCAGCGCCTCCTCCCCTGTCACTGGGCATTAGCACCATCATAGTATCACTCCCCCTCCCCCCACATCAGCGCCTCCTCCCCTGTCACTGGGCATTAGCACCATCATAGTATCATCCCCCTCCCCCCACATCAGCGCCTCCTCCCCTGTCACTGGGCATTAGCACCATCATAGTATCACTCCCCCTCCCCCCACATCAGTGCCTCCTCCCCTGTCACTGGGCATTAGCACCATCATAGTATCACTCCCCCTCCCCCCACATCAGTGCCTCCTCCCCTGTCACTGAGCATTAGCACCATCATAGTATCACTCCCCCTCCCCCCACATCAGCGCCTCCACTGTCACTGGGCATTAGCACCATCATAGTATCACTCCCCCCCCCCCACATCAGCGCCTCCTCCCCTGTCACTGGGCATTAGCACCATCATAGTATCACTCCCCCCCCACATCAGCGCCTCCTCCACTGTCACTGGGCATTAGCACCATCATAGTATCACTCCCCCCCACATCAGCGCCTCCTCCACTGTCACTGGGCATTAGCACCATCATAGTATCATCCCCCTTCCCCCACATCAGCACCTCCTCCACTGTCACTGGGCATTAGCACCATCATAGTATCATCCCCCTCCCCCCACATCAGCGCCTCCTCCCCTGTCACTGGGCATTAGCACCATCATAGTATCACTCCCCCTCCCCCCCACATCAGCGCCTCCTCCCCTGTCACTGGGCATTAGCACCATCATAGTATCACTCCCCCTCCCCCCACATCAGCGCCTCCTCCCCTGTCACTGGGCATTAGCACCATCATAGTATTATCCCCCTCCCCCCACATCAGCGCCTCCTCCCCTGTCACTGGGCATTAGCACCATCATAGTATCATCCCCATCCCCCCACATCTGTGCCTCCTCCCCTGTCACTGGGCATTAGCACCATCATAGTATCACTCCCCCTCCCCCCACATCAGTGCCTCCTCCCCTGTCACTGGGCATTAGCACCATCATAGTATCACTCCCTCTCCCCCCACATCAGCGCCTCCTCCACTGTCACTGGGCATTAGCACCATCATAGTATCACCCCCCCCCCCACATCAGCGCCTCCTCCCCTGTCACTGGGCATTAGCACCATCATAGTATTACTCCCCCCCCCACATCAGCGCCTCCTCCACTGTCACTGGGCATTAGCACCATCATAGTATCACCCCCCCCACATCAGCGCCTCCTCCACTGTCACTGGGCATTAGCACCATCATAGTATCATCCCCCTTCCCCCACATCAGCACCTCCTCCACTGTCATTGGGCATTAGCACCATCATAGTATCATCCCCCTCCCCCCACATCAGCGCCTCCTCCACTGTCACTGGGCATTAGCACCATCATAGTATCATCCCCCTTCCCCCACATCAGCACCTCCTCCACTGTCATTGGGCATTAGCACCATCATAGTATCATCCCCCTCCCCCCACATCAGCGCCTCCTCCACTGTCACTGGGCATTAGCACCATCAAAGTATCACTCCTCCCCCCCACATCAGCGCCTCCTCCACTGTCACTGGGCATTAGCACCATCATAGTATCACTCCCCCTCCCCCCACATCAGCGCCTCCTCCACTGTCACTGGGCATTAGCACCATCATAGTATCACTCCCCCCACATCAGCGCCTCCTCCCCTGTCACTGGGCATTAGCACCATCATAGTATTACTCCCCCCCCACATCAGCGCCTCCTCCACTGTCACTGGGCATTAGCACCATCATAGTATCACCCCCCCCCCACATTAGCGCCTCCTCCACTGTCACTGGGCATTAGCACCATCATAGTATCATCCCCCTTCCCCCACATCAGCACCTCCTCCACTGTCATTGGGCATTAGCACCATCATAGTATCATCCCCCTCCCCCCACATCAGCGCCTCCTCCACTGTCACTGGGCATTAGCACCATCATAGTATCACTCCCCCCCCCACATCAGCGCCTCCTCCACTGTCACTGGGCATTAGCACCATCATAGTATCACTCCCCCTCCCCCCACATCAGTGCCTCCTCCCATGTCACTGGGCATTAGCACCATCATAGTATCACTCCCCCTCCCCCCACATCAGCGCCTCCTCCACTGTCACTGGGCATTAGCACCATCATAGTATCACCCCCCCCACATCAGCGCCTCCTCCCCTGTCACTGGGCATTAGCACCATCATAGTATCACTCCCCCCCACATCAGCGCCTCCTCCACTGTCACTGGGCATTAGCACCATCATAGTATCACTCCCCCCCCACATCAGCGCCTCCTCCACTGTCACTGGGCATTAGCACCATCATAGTATCACTCCCCCCCCCCACATCAGCGCCTCCTCCACTGTCACTGGGCATTAGCACCATCATAGCATAATCCCCCTCCCCCCACATCAGTGCCTCCTCCCCTGTCACTGGGCATTAGCACCATCATAGTATCACTCCCCCCCCCCACATCAGTGCCTCCTCCCCTGTCACTGGGCATTAGCACCATCATAGTATCACTCCCCCTCCCCCCACATCAGCACCTCCTCCACTGTCACTGGGCATTAGAACCATCATAGTATCACTCCTCCCCCCCAAATCAGTGCCTCCTCCCCTGTCACTGGGCATTAGCACCATCATAGTATCACTCCCCCCCCCCCCACATCAGCGCCTCCTCCACTGTCACTGGGCATTAGCACCATCATAGTATCACTCCCCCCCCCCACATCAGCGCCCCCTCCACTGTCACTGGGCATTAGCACCATCATAGTATCACTCCCCCCCCCCCACATCAGCGCCTCCTCCACTGTCACTGGGCATTAGCACCATCATAGCATAATCCACCTCACGCACATTAGTGCTTCCTGGTCTCTCTGCGCTCTTCTCCTGTGTGGGCTCTCTCCGCGCTCTTCTCCTGTGTGGGCTCTCTCCGCGCTCTTCTCCTGTGTGGGCTCTCTCCGCATTCTTCTCTTGTTTGGGCTCTCTCTGCGCTCTTCTCCTGTGTGGAATTTCTCTGCGCTCTTCTCCTGTGTGGGCTCTCTCCGCGATCTTCTCCTGTGTGGGTTGTCTCCGCGCTCTTCTCCAGTGTGGGCTCTCTCCGCGCTCTTCTCCTGTGTGGGCTCTCTCCACGCTCTTCTCCTGTGTGGGCTCTCTCCACGCTCTTCTCCTGTGTGGGCTCTCTCCGCGCTCTTCTCCTGTGTGGGCTCTCTCCACGCTCTTCTCCTGTGTGGGCTCCCTCCACGCTCTTCTCCTGTGTGGGCTCTCTCCGCGCTCTTCTCCTGTGTGGGCTCTCTCCACGCTCTTCTCCTGTGTGGTGTCTCTCCGCGCTCTTCTCCTGTGTGGTGTCTCTCCGCGCTTTTCTCCTGTGTGGGCTCCCTCCGCGCTCTTCTCCTGTGCGGGCTCTCTCCGTGCTCTTCTCCTGTGTGGGCTGTCTCCGCGCTCTTCTCCTGTGTGGGCTCTCTCCGCGCTCTTCTCCTGTGTGGGCTCTCTCCACGCTCTTCTCCTGTGTGGGCTCTCTCCACGCTCTTCTCCTGTGTGGGCTCCTCCGCGCTCTTCTCCTGTGTGGTGTCTCTCTGCGCTCTTCTCCTGTGTGGGCTCTCTCCGCGCTCTTCTCCTGTGTGGGCTCTCTCCGCGCTCTTCTCCTGTGTGGGCTCTCTCTGCGCTCTTCTCCTGTGTGGTGTCTCTCCACGCTCTTCTCCTGTGTGGGCTCCCTCCACGCTCTTCTCCTGTGTGGGCTCCTCCGCGCTCTTCTCCTGTGTGGTGTCTCTCTGCGCTCTTCTCCTGTGTGGGCTCTCTCCGCGCTCTTCTCCTGTGTGGGCTCTCTCCACGCTCTTCTCCTGTGTGGGCTCTCTCCACGCTCTTCTCCTGTGTGGGCTCTCTCCGCGCTCTTCTCCTGTGTGGGCTCTCTCCACGCTCTTCTCCTGTGTGGGCTCCCTCCACGCTCTTCTCCTGTGTGGGCTCTCTCCGCGCTCTTCTCCTGTGTGGGCTCTCTCCACGCTCTTCTCCTGTGTGGTGTCTCTCCGCGCTCTTCTCCTGTGTGGTGTCTCTCCGCGCTTTTCTCCTGTGTGGGCTCCCTCCGCGCTCTTCTCCTGTGCGGGCTCTCTCCGTGCTCTTCTCCTGTGTGGGCTGTCTCCGCGCTCTTCTCCTGTGTGGGCTCTCTCCGCGCTCTTCTCCTGTGTGGGCTCTCTCCACGCTCTTCTCCTGTGTGGGCTCTCTCCACGCTCTTCTCCTGTGTGGGCTCCTCCGCGCTCTTCTCCTGTGTGGTGTCTCTCTGCGCTCTTCTCCTGTGTGGGCTCTCTCCGCGCTCTTCTCCTGTATGGGCTCTCTCCGCTCTCTTCTCCTGTGCGGGCTCTCTCCGCGCTCTTCTCCTGTGTGGGCTCTCTCCGCGCTCTTCTCCTGTGTGGGCTCTCTCCACGCTCTTCTCCTGTGTGGGCTCTCTCCACGCTCTTCTCCTGTGTGGGCTCCTCCGCGCTCTTCTCCTGTGTGGTGTCTCTCTGCGCTCTTCTCCTGTGTGGGCTCTCTCCGCGCTCTTCTCCTGTATGGGCTCTCTCCGCTCTCTTCTCCTGTGCGGGCTCTCTCCGCGCTCTTCTCCTGTGTGGGCTCTCTCCGCGCTCTTCTCCTGTGTGGGCTCTCTCCACGCTCTTCTCCTGTGTGGTGTCTCTCCGCGCTCTTCTCCTGTGTGGGCTCTCTCCACGCTCTTCTCCTGTGTGGTGTCTCTCCGCGCTCTTCTCCTGTGTGGGCTCTCCGCGCTCTTCTCCTGTGTGGTGTCTCTCCGCGCTCTTCTCCTGTGTGGGCTCCCTCCGCGCTCTTTTCCTGTGCGGGCTCTCTCCGTGCTCTTCTCCTGTGTGGGCTCTCTCCGCGCTCTTCTCCTGTGTGGGCTCTCTCCGCGCTCTTCTCCTGTGTGGGCTCTCTCTGCGCTCTTCTCCTGTGTGGTGTCTCTCCACGCTCTTCTCCTGTGTGGGCTCCCTCCACGCTCTTCTCCTGTGTGGGCTCCTCCGCGCTCTTCTCCTGTGTGGTGTCTCTCTGCGCTCTTCTCCTGTGTGGGCTCTCTCCGCTCTCTTCTCCTGTGCGGGCTCTCTCCGCGCTCTTCTCCTGTGTGGTGTCTCTCTGCGCTCTTCTCCTGTGTGGGCTCTCTCCGCGCTCTTCTCCTGTGCGGGCTCTCTCCGCGCTCTTCTCCTGTGTGGGCTCCCTCCACGCTCTTCTCCTGTGTGGGCTCTCTCCGCGCTCTTCTCCTGTGTGGGCTCTCTCCACGCTCTTCTCCTGTGTGGTGTCTCTCCGCGCTCTTCTCCTGTGTGGGCTCTCTCCGTGCTCTTCTCCTGTGTGGTGTCTCTCCGCGCTCTTCTCCTGTGTGGGCTCCCTCCGCGCTCTTCTCCTGTGCGGGCTCTCTCCGCGCTCTTCTCCTGTGCGGGCTCTCTCCGCGATCTTCTCCTGTGCGGGCTCTCTCCGCGCTCTTCTCCTGTGTGGGCTCTCTCCGCGCTCTTCTCCTGTGCGGGCTCCTCCGCGCTCTTCTCCTGTGCGGGCTCCTCCGCGCTCTTCTCCTGTGCGGGCTCTCTCCACGCTCTTCTCCTGTGCGGGCTCTCTCCGCGCTCTTCTCCTGTGTGGGCTCTCTCTGCGCTCTTCTCCTGTGTGGGCTCCCTCTGCGCTCTTCTCCTGTGTGGGCTCCCTCTGCGCTCTTCTCCTGTGCGGGCTCTCTCCGCGCTCTTCTCCTGTGTGGGCTCTCTCCGCGCTCTTCTCCTGTGTGGTGTCTCTCCGTGCTCTTCTCCTGTGTGGGCTCTCTCCGCGCTCTTCTCCTGTGTGGTGTCTCTCCGCGCTCTTCTCCTGTGTGGGCTCTCTCCGTGCTCTTCTCCTGTGTGGGCACCTCTGCGCTCTTCTCCTGTGTGGTGTCTCCGCGCTCCGCGCTCTTCTCCTGTGTGGTGTCTCTCCGCGCTCTTCTCCTGTGTGGGCTCTCTCCGCGCTCTTCTCCTGTGTGGGCTCTCTCCGCGCTCTTCTCCTGTATGGGCTCTCTCCGCGCTCTTCTCCTGTGTGGGCTCCCTCCACGCTCTTCTCCTGTGTGGGCTCTCTCCGTGCTCTTCTCCTGTGTGGGCTCTCTCCACGCTTTTCTCCTGTGTGGTGTCTCTCCGCGCTCTTCTCCTGTGTGGGCTCTCTCCGCGCTCTTCTCCTGTGTGGGCTCTCTCCGCGCTCTTCTCCTGTGTGGGCTCTCTCCACGCTCTTCTCCTGTGTGGTGTCTCTCCGCGCTCTTCTCCTGTGTGGGCTCTCTCCGCGCTCTTCTCCTGTGTGGGCTCTCTCCGCGCTCTTCTCCTGTGTGGGCTCTCTCCGCGCTCTTCTCCTGTGTGGGCTCTCTCCACGCTCTTCTCCTGTGTGGGCTCCTCCGCGCTCTTCTCCTGTGTGGTGTCTCTCCGCGCTCTTCTCCTGTGTGGGCTCTCTCCGCGCTCTTCTCCTGTGTGGGCTCTCTCCGCTCTCTTCTCCTGTGCGGGCTCTCTCCGCGCTCTTCTCCTGTGTGGGCTCTCTCCGCGCTCTTCTCCTGTGTGGGCTCTCTCCACGCTCTTCTCCTGTGTGGGCTCTCTCCACGATCTTCTCCTGTGTGGGCTCCTCCGCGCTCTTCTCCTGTGTGGGCTCCTCCGCGCTCTTCTCCTGTGTGGGCTCTCTCCGCGCTCTTCTCCTGTGCGGGCTCCTCCGCGCTCTTCTCCTGTGCGGGCTCCTCCGCGCTCTTCTCCTGTGCGGGCTCTCTCCACGCTCTTCTCCTGTGCGGGCTCTCTCCGCGCTCTTCTCCTGTGTGGGCTCTCTCTGCGCTCTTCTCCTGTGTGGGCTTCCTCCGCGCTCTTCTCCTGTGCGGGCTCTCTCCGTGCTCTTCTCCTGTGTGGGCTGTCTCCGCGCTCTTCTCCTGTGTGGGCTCTCTCCGCGCTCTTCTCCTGTGTGGGCTCTCTCCACGCTCTTCTCCTGTGTGGGCTCTCTCCACGCTCTTCTCCTGTGTGGGCTCCTCCGCGCTCTTCTCCTGTGTGGTGTCTCTCTGCGCTCTTCTCCTGTGTGGGCTCTCTCCGCGCTCTTCTCCTGTATGGGCTCTCTCTGCTCTCTTCTCCTGTGCGGGCTCTCTCCGCGCTCTTCTCCTGTGTGGGCTCTCTCCGCGCTCTTCTCCTGTGTGGGCTCTCTCCACGCTCTTCTCCTGTGTGGGCTCTCTCCACGCTCTTCTCCTGTGTGGGCTCCTCCGCGCTCTTCTCCTGTGTGGTGTCTCTCTGCGCTCTTCTCCTGTGTGGGCTCTCTCCGCGCTCTTCTCCTGTATGGGCTCTCTCCGCTCTCTTCTCCTGTGCGGGCTCTCTCCGCGCTCTTCTCCTGTGTGGGCTCTCTCCGCGCTCTTCTCCTGTGTGGGCTCTCTCCACGCTCTTCTCCTGTGTGGTGTCTCTCCGCGCTCTTCTCCTGTGTGGGCTCTCCGCGCTCTTCTCCTGTGTGGTGTCTCTCCGCGCTCTTCTCCTGTGTGGGCTCCCTCCGCGCTCTTTTCCTGTGCGGGCTCTCTCCGTGCTCTTCTCCTGTGTGGGCTCTCTCCGCGCTCTTCTCCTGTGTGGGCTCTCTTCGCGCTCTTCTCCTGTGTGGGCTCTCTCTGCACTCTTCTCCTGTGTGGTGTCTCTCCACGCTCTTCTCCTGTGTGGGCTCCCTCCACGCTCTTCTCCTGTGTGGGCTCCTCCGCGCTCTTCTCCTGTGTGGTGTCTCTCTGCGCTCTTCTCCTGTGTGGGCTCTCTCCGCTCTCTTCTCCTGTGCGGGCTCTCTCCGCGCTCTTCTCCTGTGTGGTGTCTCTCTGCGCTCTTCTCCTGTGTGGGCTCTCTCCGCGCTCTTCTCCTGTGCGGGCTCTCTCCGCGCTCTTCTCCTGTGTGGGCTCCCTCCACGCTCTTCTCCTGTGTGGGCTCTCTCCGCGCTCTTCTCCTGTGTGGGCTCTCTCCACGCTCTTCTCCTGTGTGGTGTCTCTCCGCGCTCTTCTCCTGTGTGGGCTCTCTCCGTGCTCTTCTCCTGTGTGGTGTCTCTCCGCGCTCTTCTCCTGTGTGGGCTCCCTCCGCGCTCTTCTCCTGTGCGGGCTCTCTCCGCGCTCTTCTCCTGTGCGGGCTCTCTCCGCGCTCTTCTCCTGTGCGGGCTCCTCCGCGCTCTTCTCCTGTGCGGGCTCCTCCGCGCTCTTCTCCTGTGCGGGCTCTCTCCACGCTCTTCTCCTGTGCGGGCTCTCTCCGCGCTCTTCTCCTGTGTGGGCTCTCTCTGCGCTCTTCTCCTGTGTGGGCTCCCTCTGCGCTCTTCTCCTGTGTGGGCTCCCTCTGCGCTCTTCTCCTGTGCGGGCTCTCTCCGCGCTCTTCTCCTGTGTGGGCTCTCTCCGCGCTCTTCTCCTGTGTGGTGTCTCTCCGTGCTCTTCTCCTGTGTGGGCTCTCTCCGCGCTCTTCTCCTGTGTGGGCTCTCTCCGCGCTCTTCTCCTGTGTGGTGTCTCTCCGCGCTCTTCTCCTGTGTGGGCTCTCTCCGTGCTCTTCTCCTGTGTGGGCACCTCTGCGCTCTTCTCCTGTGTGGTGTCTCCGCGCTCCGCGCTCTTCTCCTGTGTGGTGTCTCTCCGCGCTCTTCTCCTGTGTGGGCTCTCTCCGCGCTCTTCTCCTGTGTGGGCTCTCTCCGCGCTCTTCTCCTGTATGGGCTCTCTCCGCGCTCTTCTCCTGTCTGGGCTCCCTCCACGCTCTTCTCCTGTGTGGGCTCTCTCCGTGCTCTTCTCCTGTGTGGGCTCTCTCCACGCTTTTCTCCTGTGTGGTGTCTCTCCGCGCTCTTCTCCTGTGTGGGCTCTCTCCGCGCTCTTCTCCTGTGTGGGCTCTCTCCGCGCTGTTCTCCTGTGTGGGCTCTCTCCACGCTCTTCTCCTGTGTGGTGTCTCTCCGCGCTCTTCTCCTGTGTGGGCTCTCTCCGCGCTCTTCTCCTGTGTGGGCTCTCTCCGCGCTCTTCTCCTGTGTGGGCTCTCTCCACGCTCTTCTCCTGTGTGGGCTCCTCCGCGCTCTTCTCCTGTGTGGTGTCTCTCCGCGCTCTTCTCCTGTGTGGGCTCTCTCCGCGCTCTTCTCCTGTGTGGGCTCTCTCCGCTCTCTTCTCCTGTGCGGGCTCTCTCCGCGCTCTTCTCCTGTGTGGGCTCTCTCCGCGCTCTTCTCCTGTGTGGGCTCTCTCCACGCTCTTCTCCTGTGTGGGCTCTCTCCACGATCTTCTCCTGTGTGGGCTCCTCCGCGCTCTTCTCCTGTGTGGGCTCCTCCGCGCTCTTCTCCTGTGTGGGCTCTCTCCGCGCTCTTCTCCTGTGCGGGCTCCTCCGCGCTCTTCTCCTGTGCGGGCTCCTCCGCGCTCTTCTCCTGTGCGGGCTCTCTCCACGCTCTTCTCCTGTGCGGGCTCTCTCCGCGCTCTTCTCCTGTGTGGGCTCTCTCTGCGCTCTTCTCCTGTGTGGGCTCCCTCCGCGCTCTTCTCCTGTGCGGGCTCTCTCCGTGCTCTTCTCCTGTGTGGGCTGTCTCCGCGCTCTTCTCCTGTGTGGGCTCTCTCCGCGCTCTTCTCCTGTGTGGGCTCTCTCCACGCTCTTCTCCTGTGTGGGCTCTCTCCACGCTCTTCTCCTGTGTGGGCTCCTCCGCGCTCTTCTCCTGTGTGGTGTCTCTCTGCGCTCTTCTCCTGTGTGGGCTCTCTCCGCGCTCTTCTCCTGTATGGGCTCTCTCTGCTCTCTTCTCCTGTGCGGGCTCTCTCCGCGCTCTTCTCCTGTGTGGGCTCTCTCCGCGCTCTTCTCCTGTGTGGGCTCTCTCCACGCTCTTCTCCTGTGTGGGCTCTCTCCACGCTCTTCTCCTGTGTGGGCTCCTCCGCGCTCTTCTCCTGTGTGGTGTCTCTCTGCGCTCTTCTCCTGTGTGGGCTCTCTCCGCGCTCTTCTCCTGTATGGGCTCTCTCCGCTCTCTTCTCCTGTGCGGGCTCTCTCCGCGCTCTTCTCCTGTGTGGGCTCTCTCCGCGCTCTTCTCCTGTGTGGGCTCTCTCCACGCTCTTCTCCTGTGTGGTGTCTCTCCGCGCTCTTCTCCTGTGTGGGCTCTCCGCGCTCTTCTCCTGTGTGGTGTCTCTCCGCGCTCTTCTCCTGTGTGGGCTCCCTCCGCGCTCTTTTCCTGTGCGGGCTCTCTCCGTGCTCTTCTCCTGTGTGGGCTCTCTCCGCGCTCTTCTCCTGTGTGGGCTCTCTTCGCGCTCTTCTCCTGTGTGGGCTCTCTCTGCACTCTTCTCCTGTGTGGTGTCTCTCCACGCTCTTCTCCTGTGTGGGCTCCCTCCACGCTCTTCTCCTGTGTGGGCTCCTCCGCGCTCTTCTCCTGTGTGGTGTCTCTCTGCGCTCTTCTCCTGTGTGGGCTCTCTCCGCTCTCTTCTCCTGTGCGGGCTCTCTCCGCGCTCTTCTCCTGTGTGGTGTCTCTCTGCGCTCTTCTCCTGTGTGGGCTCTCTCCGCGCTCTTCTCCTGTGCGGGCTCTCTCCGCGCTCTTCTCCTGTGTGGGCTCCCTCCACGCTCTTCTCCTGTGTGGGCTCTCTCCGCGCTCTTCTCCTGTGTGGGCTCTCTCCACGCTCTTCTCCTGTGTGGTGTCTCTCCGCGCTCTTCTCCTGTGTGGGCTCTCTCCGTGCTCTTCTCCTGTGTGGTGTCTCTCCGCGCTCTTCTCCTGTGTGGGCTCCCTCCGCGCTCTTCTCCTGTGCGGGCTCTCTCCGCGCTCTTCTCCTGTGCGGGCTCTCTCCGCGCTCTTCTCCTGTGCGGGCTCTCTCCGCGCTCTTCTCCTGTGTGGGCTCTCTCCGCGCTCTTCTCCTGTGCGGGCTCCTTCGCGCTCTTCTCCTGTGCGGGCTCCTCCGCGCTCTTCTCCTGTGCGGGCTCTCTCCACGCTCTTCTCCTGTGCGGGCTCTCTCCGCGCTCTTCTCCTGTGTGGGCTCTCTCTGCGCTCTTCTCCTGTGTGGGCTCCCTCTGCGCTCTTCTCCTGTGTGGGCTCCCTCTGCGCTCTTCTCCTGTGCGGGCTCTCTCCGCGCTCTTCTCCTGTGTGGGCTCTCTCTGCGCTCTTCTCCTGTGTGGTGTCTCTCCGTGCTCTTCTCCTGTGTGGGCTCTCTCCGCGCTCTTCTCCTGTGTGGTGTCTCTCCGCGCTCTTCTCCTGTGTGGGCTCTCTCCGTGCTCTTCTCCTGTGTGGGCACCTCTGCGCTCTTCTCCTGTTTGGTGTCTCCGCGCTCCGCGCTCTTCTCCTGTGTGGTGTCTCTCCGCGCTCTTCTCCTGTGTGGGCTCTCTCCGCGCTCTTCTCCTGTGTGGGCTCTCTCCGCGCTCTTCTCCTGTATGGGCTCTCTCCGCGCTCTTCTCCTGTGTGGGCTCCCTCCACGCTCTTCTCCTGTGTGGGCTCTCTCCGTGCTCTTCTCCTGTGTGGGCTCTCTCCACGCTTTTCTCCTGTGTGGTGTCTCTCCGCGCTCTTCTCCTGTGTGGGCTCTCTCCGCGCTCTTCTCCTGTGTGGGCTCTCTCCGCGCTCTTCTCCTGTGTGGGCTCTCTCCACGCTCTTCTCCTGTGTGGTGTCTCTCCGCGCTCTTCTCCTGTGTGGGCTCTCTCCGCGCTCTTCTCCTGTGTGGGCTCTCTCCGCGCTCTTCTCCTGTGTGGGCTCTCTCCGCGCTCTTCTCCTGTGTGGGCTCTCTCCACGCTCTTCTCCTGTGTGGGCTCCTCCGCGCTCTTCTCCTGTGTGGTGTCTCTCTGCGCTCTTCTCCTGTGTGGGCTCTCTCCGCGCTCTTCTCCTGTATGGGCTCTCTCCGCTCTCTTCTCCTGTGCGGGCTCTCTCCGCGCTCTTCTCCTGTGTGGGCTCTCTCCGCGCTCTTCTCCTGTGTGGGCTCTCTCCACGCTCTTCTCCTGTGTGGGCTCTCTCCACGCTCTTCTCCTGTGTGGGCTCCTCCGCGCTCTTCTCCTGTGTGGGCTCCTCCGCGCTCTTCTCCTGTGTGGTGTCTCTCTGCGCTCTTCTCCTGTGTGGGCTCTCTCCGCGCTCTTCTCCTGTATGGGCTCTCTCCGCTCTCTTTTCCTGTGCGGGCTCTCTCCGCGCTCTTCTCCTGTGTGGGCTCTCTCCGCGCTCTTCTCCTGTGTGGGCTCTCTCCACGCTCTTCTCCTGTGTGGTGTCTCTCCGCGCTCTTCTCCTGTGTGGGCTCTCCGTGCTCTTCTCCTGTGTGGTGTCTCTCCGCGCTCTTCTCCTGTGTGGGCTCCCTCCGCGCTCTTTTCCTGTGCGGGCTCTGTCCGTGCTCTTCTCCTGTGTGGGCTCTCTCCGCGCTCTTCTCCTGTGTGGGCTCTCTCCGCGCTCTTCTCCTGTGTGGGCTCTCTCTGCGCTCTTCTCCTGTGTGGTGTCTCTCCACGCTCTTCTCCTGTGTGGGCTCCCTCCACGCTCTTCTCCTGTGTGGGCTCCTCCGCGCTCTTCTCCTGTGTGGTGTCTCTCTGCGCTCTTCTCCTGTGTGGGCTCTCTCCGCTCTCTTCTCCTGTGCGGGCTCTCTCCGCGCTCTTCTCCTGTGTGGTGTCTCTCTGCGCTCTTCTCCTGTGTGGGCTCTCTCCGCTCTCTTCTCCTGTGCGGGCTCTCTCCGCGCTCTTCTCCTGTGTGGTGTCTCTCTGCGCTCTTCTCCTGTGTGGGCTCTCTCTGCGCTCTTCTCCTGTGCGGGCTCTCTCCGTGCTCTTCTCCTGTGTGGGCTCTCTCCGCGCTCTTCTCCTGTGTGGGCTCTCTCCGCGCTCTTCTCCTGTGTGGGCTCTCTCCACGCTCTTCTCCTGTGTGGTGTCTCTCCGCGCTCTTCTCCTGTGTGGGCTCCCTCCGCGCTCTTCTCCTGTGCGGGCTCTCTCCGCGCTCTTCTCCTGTGCGGGCTCTCTCCGCGCTCTTCTCCTGTGTGGGCTCTCTCCGCGCTCTTCTCCTGTGTGGGCTCTCTCCGCGCTCTTCTCCTGTGCGGGCTCCTCCACGCTCTTCTCCTGTGCGGGCTCCTCCGCGCTCTTCTCCTGTGCGGGCTCTCTCCACGCTCTTCTCCTGTGCGGGCTCTCTCCGCGCTCTTCTCCTGTGTGGGCTCTCTCTGCGCTCTTCTCCTGTGTGGGCTCCCTCTGCGCTCTTCTCCTGTGCGGGCTCTCTCCGCGCTCTTCTCCTGTGTGGGCTCTCTCCGCGCTCTTCTCCTGTGTGGTGTCTCTCCGTGCTCTTCTCCTGTGTGGGCTCTCTCCGCGCTCTTCTCCTGTGTGGTGTCTCTCCGTGCTCTTCTCCTGTGTGGGCACCTCTGCGCTCTTCTCCTGTGTGGTGTCTCCGCGCTCTTCTCCTGTGTGGTGTCTCTCCGCGCTCTTCTCCTGTGTGGGCTCTCTCCGCGCTCTTCTCCTGTGTGGGCTCTCTCCGCGCTCTTCTCCTGTGTGGGCTCTCTCCGCGCTCTTCTCCTGTGTGGGCTCCCTCCACGCTCTTCTCCTGTGTGGTGTCTCTCTGCGCTCTTCTCCTGTGTGGGCTCTCTCCGCTCTCTTCTCCTGTGCGGGCTCTCTCCGCGCTCTTCTCCTGTGTGGTGTCTCTCTGCGCTCTTCTCCTGTGTGGGCTCTCTCTGCGCTCTTCTCCTGTGCGGGCTCTCTCCGTGCTCTTCTCCTGTGTGGGCTCTCTCCGCGCTCTTCTCCTGTGTGGGCTCTCTCCGCGCTCTTCTCCTGTGTGGGCTCTCTCCACGCTCTTCTCCTGTGTGGTGTCTCTCCGCGCTCTTCTCCTGTGTGGGCTCCCTCCGCGCTCTTCTCCTGTGCGGGCTCTCTCCGCGCTCTTCTCCTGTGCGGGCTCTCTCCGCGCTCTTCTCCTGTGTGGGCTCTCTCCACGCTCTTCTCCTGTGTGGGCTCTCTCCGCGCTCTTCTCCTGTGCGGGCTCCTCCACGCTCTTCTCCTGTGCGGGCTCCTCCGCGCTCTTCTCCTGTGCGGGCTCTCTCCACGCTCTTCTCCTGTGCGGGCTCACTCCGCGCTCTTCTCCTGTGTGGGCTCTCTCTGCGCTCTTCTCCTGTGTGGGCTCCCTCTGCGCTCTTCTCCTGTGCGGGCTCTCTCCGCGCTCTTCTCCTGTGTGGGCTCTCTCCGCGCTCTTCTCCTGTGTGGTGTCTCTCCGTGCTCTTCTCCTGTGTGGGCTCTCTCCGCGCTCTTCTCCTGTGTGGTGTCTCTCCGTGCTCTTCTCCTGTGTGGGCACCTCTGCGCTCTTCTCCTGTGTGGTGTCTCCGCGCTCTTCTCCTGTGTGGTGTCTCTCCGCGCTCTTCTCCTGTGTGGGCTCTCTCTGCGCTCTTCTCCTGTGTGGGCTCTCTCCGCGCTCTTCTCCTGTGTGGGCTCTCTCCGCGCTCTTCTCCTGTGTGGGCTCCCTCCACGCTCTTCTCCTGTGTGGGCTCTCTCCACGCTCTTCTCCTGTGTGGGCTCTCTCCACGCTTTTCTCCTGTGTGGTGTCTCTCCGCGCTCTTCTCCTGTGTGGGCTCTCTCCGCGCTCTTCTCCTGTGTGGGCTCTCTCCGCGCTCTTCTCCTGTGTGGGCTCTCTCCACGCTCTTCTCCTGTGTGGTGTCTCTCCGCGCTCTTCTCCTGTGTGGGCTCTCTCCGCGCTCTTCTCCTGTGTGGGCTCTCTCCGCGCTCTTCTCCTGTGTGGGCTCTCTCCGCGCTCATCTCCTGTGTGGGCTCTCTCCGCGCTCTTCTCCTGTGTGGGCTCTCTCAGCGCTCTTCTCCTGTGTGGGCTCTCTCCGCGCTCTTCTCCTGTGTGGGCTCTCTCCGCGCTCTTCTCCTGTGTGGGCTCTCTCCGCGCTCTTATCCTGTGTGGGCTCTCTCCGCGCTCTTCTCCTGTGTGGGCTCTCTCCGCGCTCTTCTCCTGTGTGGGCTCTCTCAGCGCTCTTCTCCTGTGTGGTGTCTCTCCGCGCTCTTCTCCTGTGTGGGCTCTCTCCGCGCTCTTCTCCTGTGTGGGCTCTCTCCGCGCTCTTCTCCTGTGTGGGCTCTCTCCGCGCTCTTCTCCTGTGTGGTGTCTCTCCGCGCTCTTCTCCTGTGTGGGCTCTCTCCGCGCTCTTCTCCTGTGTGGGCTCTCTCCGCGCTCTTCTCCTGTGTGGGCTCTCTCAGCGCTCTTCTCCTGTGTGGTGTCTCTCCGCGCTCTTCTCCTGTGTGGGCTCTCTCCGCGCTCTTCTCCTGTGTGGGCTCTCTCCGCGCTCTTCTCCTGTGTGGGCTCTCTCCGCGCTCATCTCCTGTGTGGGCTCTCTCCGCGCTCTTCTCCTGTGTGGGCTCTCTCAGCGCTCTTCTCCTGTGTGGGCTCTCTCCGCGCTCTTCTCCTGTGTGGGCTCTCTCCGCGCTCTTCTCCTGTGTGGGCTCTCTCCGCGCTCTTATCCTGTGTGGGCTCTCTCCGCGCTCTTCTCCTGTGTGGGTTGTCTCCGTGCTCTTCTACTGTGCCACTGTCCCTAGAAACCCCCCTGGAACCCTCAGACCTTATTACATATTACTCAGCAATGGCTCTATCACATGCACCCGTCCCTGTAGGGCTTGGATCATTGGGTTGACGCTGTCTAGGTCGATAGTTACTAGGTCGACACTGAATGAAGGTTGACACATGACTAGATCGACAGGTGTGGAAGGTCGACATGGTCTTTAGGTTGGCTTGGGCACGGTCGACACACAAAAGGGCAACACATTTTTGGGGGAGTGTCAGAGAGTTTCTTGGCCTGAATTTACATCTGGGACCTGCCCACTTGGATAGAGGAATGAAAAGGTTTTGAAACCCCCCCAGTGTTGACCTTTTGTGTATCGACATTGCCCATGTCAACCTAATGACCATGTTGCCGTTTCATATCTGTTGACCTAGTCATGCGTCGACCTTCAGTCAGTGTCGACTTAGACAGGGTTGATTAAAATACCGGATACCATCCCTGCCATAGTAACGTGCACACCGGGCTCCAATACCCACAATGCCTCTGGAGGGAATCACACTGACAAGGTCCCCACCTGGGGAGCACATACACACTCCACACAGACAGGGGATCTGTACACATCATACACACACAGGACAGCATCAGGAGGGGGCAGGCGCCATGTTGCTGACTCCCTATGGGCGCCGCCATGTTGGCTTAGTCTGTGTGAGCGGCAGATAATGACGTATACAGTGACCGGGGGGATAAGGAGGCAGAGGAGGGCGGGGCCTGTGCTGCGGCCTATGGGAGAAAGAGAGGGCGGGGCTGCTGCCTGTAGGTAGGAGAGTGTGTGCATGAGTGACGGGTCGGTGACTATTGGCGGGAGACAGAGGCGGGACTAGCTGAGTGACGGGATAATTGAGTGGGCGGGGCTGCGGCTATTGGTATGAACAGTGATCGGGTCTGAGTGACGGCAGCTTCTGCCAATGAACAGCAGAATGGGCGGACTAAATAATGAGTGATGGTTGTCTGCTGCCTATGGCGGAAGAGTGGGCGGGGCTTAATGATGAGCGATTGGATGCATTGGTGTATGGGAGGGGGAGTGCGCGGGGCTCCTGGTTGCTGAGTGACGTCCCTTCCCATAATCCCATGCGCTACGTGAGACGGTGACCCGGAAACAGCGCCCCGCCCCTTCCTGTACACAGAGCTCCGCCCCCGGTCTCCTCCAGGTAATGGCCGCCGCCCCCTCTCCTGCCGGGCAGGGTGTATGTGCTGCAGTGTGTGGTGCATGGAGAGTATATTACCCGTGTCATACACACACATCACTGCACACACTGATGTCACTGCTCATACAGGGTGTTACACATAGGAGGCGGTATACACACATAGGAGGAGGTATATACACATAGGAGGAGGTATATACACATAGGGGGAGATATACACACATAGGGGGAGGTATACACACATAGGGGGCGGTATACACACATAGGAGGAGATATACACACATAGGAGGAGATATACACACATAGGAGGAGCTATACACACATAGGAGGTATACACACATAGGGGGGCGATATATACACATAGGGGGCGCTATACACACATAGGAGGAGGTATATACACATAGGGGGCGCTATATACACATAGGAGGAGGTATATACACATAGGGGCGCTATATACACATAGGGGGCGCTATACACACATAGGGGGAGGTATATACACATAGGGGGCGATATACACACATAGGGGGCAGTATATACACATAGGAGGAGGTATATACACATAGGGGGCGATATACACACATAGGGGGCAGTATATACACATAGGGGCGGTATATACACATAGGGGGCGCTATATACACATAGGAGGAGGTATACACACATAGGGGGCGCTATACACACACATAGGGGGGAGGTATACACACATAGGAGGAGGTATACATACATAGGGGGCAGTATACACACATAGGGGGCGCTATACACACACATAGGGGGCGGTATACACACATAGGGGGCGGTATACACACAGGAGGAGGTATACACACATAGGGGGGCGGTATACACACACACAGGGGGTGGTATACACACATAGGGGGCGGTATACACACAGGGGGGGTATACACACATAGGGGGCGGTATACACACATAGGGGGCGCTATACACACATAGGGGGGAGGTATACACACATAGGAGGAGGTATACACACATAGGGGGAGGTATACACACATAGGGGGCGGTATACACACACACAGGGGCGGTATACACACATAGGGGGCGGTATACACACAGGGGGGGGTATACACACACATAGGGGGCGGTATACTCACATAGGGGGCGCTATACACACATAGGGGGGGCTATACACACATAGGGGGGAGGTATACACACATAAGAGGAGGTATACACACATAGGGGGAGGTATACACACATAGGGGGCGGTATACACACATAGGAGGAGATATACACACATAGGAGGAGCTATACACACATAGGAGGTATACACACATAGGGGGGTGATATATACACATAGGGGGCGCTATACACACATAGGAGGAGGTATATACACATAGGGGGCGCTATATACACATAGGAGGAGGTATATACACATAGGGGGCGCTATATACACATAGGGGGCGCTATACACACATAGGGGGAGGTATATACACATAGGGGGCGATATACACACATAGGGGGCAGTATATACACATAGGAGGAGGTATATACACATAGGGGGCGATATACACACATAGGGGGCAGTATATACACATAGGGGCGGTATATACACATAGGGGGCGCTATATACACATAGGAGGAGGTATATACACATAGGGGGCGCTATATACACATAGGGGGCGCTATACACACATAGGGGGAGGTATATACACATAGGGGGCGATATACACACATAGGGGGCGCTATATACACATAGGAGGAGGTATATACACATAGGGGGCGATATACACACATAGGGGGAGATATACACACATAGGAGGCGCTATATACACATAGGGGGAGATATACACACATAGGAGGCGCTATATACACATAGGGGGAGATATACACACATAGGAGGCGCTATATACACATAGGGGGTGCTATACACACATAGGGGGAGTATATACACACATAGGGGGCGGTATACACACATAGGGGGCAGTATATACACATAGGAGGGGGGTATACACACATAGGGGGCAGTATATAGACATAGGAGGAGGTATACACACATAGGGGGCGCTATACACACACATAGGGGGGAGGTATACACACATAGGAGGAGGTATACATACATAGGGGGCAGTATACACACATAGGGGGCGCTATACACACACATAGGGGGCGGTATACACACATAGGGGGCGGTATACACACATAGGAGGAGGTATACACACATAGGGGGGCGGTATACACACACAGGGGGTGGTATACACACATAGGGGGCGGTATACACACAGGGGGGGTATACACACACATAGGGGGCGGTATACACACATAGGGGGCGCTATACACACATAGGGGGGAGGTATACACACATAGGAGGAGGTATACACACATAGGGGGAGGTATACACACATAGGGGGAGGTATACACACATAGGGGGCGGTATACACACACACACAGGGGCGGTATACACACATAGGGGGCGGTATACACACAGGGGGGGGGTATACACACACATAGGGGGCGGTATACTCACATAGGGGGCGCTATACACACATAGGGGGGAGGTATACACACATAGGAGGTATACACACATAGGGGGAGGTATACACACATAGGGGGCGGTATACACACACAGCACTGTACACACTGATGTCACTGCTGATAAAAGGTTGTTACACATAGGGGGCGGTATACACACAGGTGGTGGTATACACACATAGGGGGCGCTATACACACATAGGGGGCAGTATATACACATAGGGGGCGGTATATACACATAGGGCGCGGTATATACACATAGGGGGGCGGTATATACACATAGGGGGGTGGTATACACACATAGGGGGAGGTATATACACATAGTGGGCGCGATACACACATAGGAGGCGCTATACACATAGGGGGAGGTATACATACATAGGGGGCGCTATACACACATAGGGGGCGCTATACACACATAGGGGGCGGTATACACACATAGTGGGAGGTATACTGACACAGGGCGCTATACACACATAGGGGGGCAGTATACACACATAGGGGGCGGTATACACACATAGTGGGCAGTATACACACATAGGAGGCGGTATACACACATAGGAGGCGGTATACACACATAGGGGGCGGTATACACACATAGGGGGCGGTATACACACATAGGAGGCGGTATACACACAGGGGGGTATACACACATAGGGGGGCGGTATACACATAGTGGGCAGTATACACACATAGGAGGCGGTATACACACATAGGAGGCGGTATACACACATAGGGGGCGGTATACACACATAGGGGGCGGTATACACACATAGGGATACACACATAGGGGGCGGTATACACACATAGGGGGCGGTATACACACATAGGAGGCGGTATACACATAGGAGGCGGTATACACATAGGGGGCGGTATACACACATAGGAGGTGGTATACACACATAGGAGGCGGTATACACACATAGGGGGGTTTTAAACACACATAGGAGGCGGTATACACATAGGGGACGGTATACACATAGGGGGAGGTATATACACATAGGGGGGTGTTATACACACATAGGGGGGCTATACACACATAGGGGGCAGTATATACACATAGGGGGCAGTATACACACATAGGGGGCGCTATACACACATAGGGGGCGGTATACACACATAGGGGGGAGGTATACACACATAGGAGGAGGTATACACACATAGGGGGGTGGTATACACACACACAGGGGGCGGTATACACACATAGGGGGCGGTATACACACAGGGGGAGGTATACACACACATAGGGGCGGTATACACATAGGGGGCGGTATACACACATAGGGGGGAGGTATACACACATAGGCGGGAGGTATACACACATAGGGGGGAGGTATACACACAAAGGGGGAGGTATACACACATAGGGGGAGGTATACACACATAGGGGGCGGTATACACACACAGCACTGCACACACTGATGTCACTGCTGATAAAAGGTTGTTACACATAGGGGGCGGTATACACACATAGGGGGCGGTATACACACATAGGGGGCGGTATACACACACAGCACTGCACACACTGATGTCACTGCTAATACAAGGTTGTTACACATAGGGAGCGGTATATACACATAGGGGGTCGGTATACACACATAGGAGGAGGTATACACACATAGGGGGCGCTATACACACATAGGGGGCGCTATACACACATAGGGGGCGCTATACACACACATAGGGGGCGCTATACACACATAGGGGGCAGTATATACACATAGGGGGAGGTATACACACATAGGAGGCGCTATACACACATAGGAGGCGCTATACACACAGAGGGGGCGGTATACACACATAGGAGGCGGTATACACATAGGAGGCGGTATACACATAGGGCGGTATACACACATAGGAGGTGGTATACACACATAGGAGGCAGTATACACACATAGGGTTTTTTTAAACACACATAGGAGGCGGTATACACATAGGGGACGGTATACACACATAGGGGGGCTATACACACACAGGGGGCAGTATATACACATAGGGGGCAGTATACACACATAAGGGGCGCTATACACACATAAGGGGCGCTATACACACATACGGGGCAGTATATACACATGGAGGGGTGGTATACACACATATGGGCAGGTATACACACATAGGGGGACAGTATACACATAGGGGTCGGTATACACACATAGGTAGCGGTATACACACATAGGGTGGCGGTATATACACATGGGGGCAGTATATACACATGGGGGTCGGTATATACACATAGAGGGGCGGTATATACACATAGGGGGGTGGAATATACACATAGGGGGGAAGTATATACACACATGGGGTGGGGCGGTATACACACATGGGGTGGCGTGGTATACACACATGGGGTGGGGCGGTATACCCACATAGGGGGTGCGGTATACACACATAGGGGGTGCGGTATACACACATAGGGGGTGCGGTATACACACATAGTGGGGCGGTATACACACATAGGGGGCGATATACACACATATGGGGGAGGTATATACACATTGGGGTCGGTATACACACATAGGGGTCGGTATACACACATAGGGTGTCGGTATATACACATGGGTGTCGGTATATACACATAGAGGGGCGGTATATACACATAGGGGGGCGGTATATACACATAGGGGGCAGTATATACACATTGGGGACGGTATACACACATGGGGTGGCGCAGTATACAAATGGGGTGGAGCGGTATACACACATGGGGTGGGGCGGTATACACACATAGGGGGTGCGGTATACACACATAGGGGGTGCGGTATACACACATAGGGGGTGCGGTATACACACATAGGGGGTGCGGTATACACACATAGGGGGTGCGGTATACACACATAGGGTTGGTGGTATACACACACAGGGGGGAGGTATATACACATAGGGGTCGGTATACACACATAGGGGTCGGTATACACACATAGGTAGCGGTATACACACATAGGGGGGCGGTATATACACATAGGGGGGCGGTATACACACATAGGGGGGAGATATATACACATAGGGGGCGGTATATACACATAGGGGACGGTATACACACATGGGGTGGGGCGGTATACACACATAGGGGGGGCGGTATACACACATAGGGGGTGCGGTATACACACATAGGGGGTGCGGTATACACACATAGGGGGGCGGTATACACACATTGGGGTTAGTATATACTAGAGATGAGCGGATTCGGTTTTACTCGGTTCTCAAAACGGCATATGATTGGCTATCCAAAACACGTGACATCCGTGAGCCAATAAGATGCCGTTTTGAGATCCGAGTAAAACCGAATCCGCTCATCTCTAGTATATACACACATAGGGGGCGGTATACACACATGAAGGGTGGTATACACACAGGGGGGCGGTATATACACATAGGGGGACGTGTCTGGGTGATCACTGGAGAGGTGACTGCTGGGAATGGGACATTATACAGTAACACCAGGGGATGTGTCTGGGTGATGACTGGAGAGGTGACTGCTGGGAATGGGACATTATACAGTAACACCAGGAGACGTGTCTGGGTGATGACTGGAGAGGTGACTGCTGGGAATGGGGCATTATACAGTAACACCAGGGGATGTGTCTGGGTGATGACTGGAGAGGTGACTGCTGGGAATGGGACATTATACAGTAACACCGGGGGATGTGTCTGGGTGATGACTGGAAGGGTGACTGCTGGGAATGGGACATTATACAGTAACACCGGGGGACGTGTCTGGGTGATGACTGGAGAGGTGACTGCTGGGAATGGGACATTGTACAGTAACACCAGGGGATGTGTCTGGGTGATGACTGGAGAGGTGACTGCTGGGAATGGGACATTGTACAGTAACACCAGGGGATATGTCTGGGTGATGACTGGAGAGGTGACTGCTGGGAATGGAACATTATACAGTAACACCGGGGGACGTGTCTGGGTGATGACTGGAGAGGTGACTGCTGGGAATGGGACATTGTACAGTAACACCAGGGGATGTGTCTGGGTGATGACTGGAGAGGTGACTGCTGGGAATGGGACATTGTACAGTAACACCAGGGGATGTGTCTGGGTGATGACTGGAGAGGTGACTGCTGGGAATGGGGCATTATACAGTAACACCAGGGGACGTGTCTGGGTGATGACTGGAGAGGTGACTGCTGGGAATGGTGCATTATACAGTAACACCGGGGGACGTGTCTGGGTGATGACTGGAGAGGTGACTGCTGGGAATGGGACATTGTACAGTAACACCAGGGGATGTGTCTGGGTGATGACTGGAGAGGTGACTGCTGGGAATGGGACATTGTACAGTAACACCAGGGGATGTGTCTGGGTGATGACTGGAGAGGTGACTGCTGGGAATGGGGCATTATACAGTAACACCAGGGGACGTGTCTGGGTGATGACTGGAGAGGTGACTGCTGGGAATGGTGCATTATACAGTAACACCGGGGGACGTGTCTGGGTGATGACTGGAGAGGTGACTGCTGGGAATGGTGCATTATACAGTAACACCGGGGGACGTGTCTGGGTGATGACTGGAGAGGTGACTGCTGGGAATGGGACATTATACAGTAACACCGGGGGATGTGTCTGGGTGATGACTGGAGAGGTGACTGCTGGGAATGGGACATTATACAGTAACACCGGGGGATGTGTCTGGGTGATGACTGGAGAGGTGACTGCTGGGAATGGACATTATACAGTAACACCAGGGGACGTGTCTCGGTGATGACTGGAGTGGTGACTGCTGGGAATGGGGCATTATACAGTAACACCGGGGGATGTGTCTGGGTGATGACTGGAGAGGTGACTGCTGGGAATGGGACATTATACAGTACCACCGGAGGATGTGTCTGTGTGATGACTGGAGAGGTGACTGCTGGGAATGGACATTATACAGTAACACCGGGGGATGTGTCTGGGTGATGACTGGAGAGGTGACTGCTGGGAATGGGACATTGTACAGTAACACCGAGGGATGTGTCTGGGTGATGACTGGAGAGGTGACTGCTGGGAATGGGACATTATACAGTAACACCGGGGGATGTGTCTGGGTGATGACTGGAGAGGTGACTGCTGGGAATGGACATTATACAGTAACACTAGGAGACGTGTCTGGGTGATGACTGGAGTGGTGACTGCTGGGAATGGGGCATTATACAGTAACACCGGGGGATGTGTCTGGGTGATGACTGGAGAGGTGACTGCTGGGAATGGGACATTATACAGTAACACCGGGGGATGTGTCTGGGTGATGACTGGAGAGGTGACTGCTGGGAATGGACATTATACAGTAACACCAGGGGATGTGTCTGGGTGATGACTGGAGAGGTGACTGCTGGGAATGGGGCATTATACAGTAACACCAGGGGATGTGTCTGGGTGATGACTGGAGAGGTGACTGCTGGGAATGGGACATTATACAGTAACACCAGGGGATGTGTCTGGGTGATGACTGGACAGGTGACTGCTGGGAATGGGGCATTATACAGTAACACCAGGGGATGTGTCTGGCTGATGACTGGAGAGGTGACTGCTGGGAATGGGGCATTATACAGTAACACAAGGGGATGTGTCTGGCTGATGACTGGAGAGGTGAATGCTGGGAATGGGGCATTATACAGTAACACAGGGGGATGTGTCTGGGTGATGACTGGAGAGGTGACTGCTGGGAATGGGACATTATACAGTAACACCAGGGGATGTGTCTGGGTGATGACTGGAGAGGTGACTGCTGGGAATGGGACATTGTACAGTAACACCAGGGGATGTGTCTGGGTGATGACTGGAGAGGTGACTGCTGGGAATGGGACATTGTACAGTAACACCAGGGGATATGTCTGGGTGATGACTGGAGAGGTGACTGCTGGGAATGGAACATTATACAGTAACACCGGGGGACGTGTCTGGGTGATGACTGGAGAGGTGACTGCTGGGAATGGGACATTATACAGTAACACCGGGGGATGTGTCTGGGTGATGACTGGAGAGGTGACTGCTGGGAATGGACATTATACAGTAACACCAGGGGACGTGTCTGGGTGATGACTGGAGTGGTGACTGCTGGGAATGGGGCATTATACAGTAACACCGGGGGATGTGTCTGGGTGATGACTGGAGAGGTGACTGCTGGGAATGGGACATTATACAGTACCACCGGAGGATGTGTCTGTGTGATGACTGGAGAGGTGACTGCTGGGAATGGACATTATACAGTAACACCGGGGGATGTGTCTGGGTGATGACTGGAGAGGTGACTGCTGGGAATGGGACATTATACAGTAACACCGGGGGATGTGTCTGGGTGATGACTGGAGAGGTGACTGCTGGGAATGGGACATTATACAGTAACACCGGGGGATGTGTCTGGGTGATGACTGGAGAGGTGACTGCTGGGAATGGACATTATACAGTAACACTAGGGGACGTGTCTGGGTGATGACTGGAGTGGTGACTGCTGGGAATGGGGCATTATACAGTAACACCGGGGGATGTGTCTGGGTGATGACTGGAGAGGTGACTGCTGGGAATGGGACATTATACAGTAACACCGGGGGATGTGTCTGGGTGATGACTGGAGAGGTGACTGCTGGGAATGGACATTATACAGTAACACCAGGGGATGTGTCTGGGTGATGACTGGAGAGGTGACTGCTGGGAATGGGGCATTATACAGTAACACCAGGGGATGTGTCTGGGTGATGACTGGAGAGGTGACTGCTGGGAATGGGACATTATACAGTAACACCAGGGGATGTGTCTGGGTGATGACTGGACAGGTGACTGCTGGGAATGGGGCATTATACAGTAACACCAGGGGATGTGTCTGGGTGATGACTGGAGAGGTGACTGCTGGGAATGGAACATTATACAGTAACACCGGGGGACGTGTCTGGGTGATGACTGGAGAGGTGACTGCTGGGAATGGGACATTGTACAGTAACACCAGGGGATGTGTCTGGGTGATGACTGGAGAGGTGACTGCTGGGAATGGGACATTGTACAGTAACACCAGGGGATGTGTCTGGGTGATGACTGGAGAGGTGACTGCTGGGAATGGGGCATTATACATTAACACCAGGGGACGTGTCTGGGTGATGACTGGAGAGGTGACTGCTGGGAATGGTGCATTATACAGTAACACCGGGGGACGTGTCTGGGTGATGACTGGAGAGGTGACTGCTGGGAATGGGACATTGTACAGTAACACCAGGGGATGTGTCTGGGTGATGACTGGAGAGGTGACTGCTGGGAATGGGACATTGTACAGTAACACCAGGGGATGTGTCTGGGTGATGACTGGAGAGGTGACTGCTGGGAATGGGGCATTATACAGTAACACCAGGGGACGTGTCTGGGTGATGACTGGAGAGGTGACTGCTGGGAATGGTGCATTATACAGTAACACCGGGGGACGTGTCTGGGTGATGACTGGAGAGGTGACTGCTGGGAATGGTGCATTATACAGTAACACCGGGGGACGTGTCTGGGTGATGACTGGAGAGGTGACTGCTGGGAATGGGACATTATACAGTACCACCGGAGGATGTGTCTGTGTGATGACTGGAGAGGTGACTGCTGGGAATGGACATTATACAGTAACACCGGGGGATGTGTCTGGGTGATGACATCCCCTGGTGTTACTGTACAATGTCCCATTCCCAGCAGTCACCTCTCCAGTCATCACCCAGACACATCTCCTGGTGTTACTGTACAATGTCCCATTCCCAGCAGTCACCTCTCCAGTCATCACCCAGACACGTCCCCCGGTGTTACTGTATAATGTTCCATTCCCAGCAGTCACCTCTCCAGTCATCACCCAGACACATCCCCTGGTGTTACTGTACAATGTCCCATTCCCAGCAGTCACCTCTCCAGTCATCACCCAGACACATCCCCTGGTGTTACTGTACAATGTCCCATTCCCAGCAGTCACCTCTCCAGTCATCACCCAGACACGTCCCCCGGTGTTACTGTATAATGTTCCATTCCCAGCAGTCACCTCTCCAGTCATCACCCAGACACATCCCCTGGTGTTACTGTACAATGTCCCATTCCCAGCAGTCACCTCTCCAGTCATCACCCAGACACATCCCCTGGTGTTACTGTACAATGTCCCATTCCCAGCAGTCACCTCTCCAGTCATCACCCAGACACGTCCCCCGGTGTTACTGTATAATGTTCCATTCCCAGCAGTCACCTCTCCAGTCATCACCCAGACACATCCCCTGGTGTTACTGTATAATGCCCCATTCCCAGCAGTCACCTCTCCAGTCATCACCCAGACACATCCCCTGGTGTTACTGTATAATGTCCCATTCCCAGCAGTCACCTCTCCAGTCATCACCCAGACACATCCCCCTGTGTTACTGTATAATGCCCCATTCCCAGCATTCACCTCTCCAGTCATCAGCCAGACACATCCCCTTGTGTTACTGTATAATGCCCCATTCCCAGCAGTCACCTCTCCAGTCATCAGCCAGACACATCCCCTGGTGTTACTGTATAATGCCCCATTCCCAGCAGTCACCTGTCCAGTCATCACCCAGACACATCCCCTGGTGTTACTGTATAATGTCCCATTCCCAGCAGTCACCTCTCCAGTCATCACCCAGACACATCCCCTGGTGTTACTGTATAATGCCCCATTCCCAGCAGTCACCTCTCCAGTCATCACCCAGACACATCCCCTGGTGTTACTGTATAATGTCCATTCCCAGCAGTCACCTCTCCAGTCATCACCCAGACACATCCCCCGGTGTTACTGTATAATGTCCCATTCCCAGCAGTCACCTCTCCAGTCATCACCCAGACACATCCCCCGGTGTTACTGTATAATGCCCCATTCCCAGCAGTCACCACTCCAGTCATCACCCAGACACGTCCCCTAGTGTTACTGTATAATGTCCATTCCCAGCAGTCACCTCTCCAGTCATCACCCAGACACATCCCCCGGTGTTACTGTATAATGTCCCATTCCCAGCAGTCACCTCCAGTCATCACCCAGACACATCCCCCGGTGTTACTGTATAATGTCCCATTCCCAGCAGTCACCTCTCCAGTCATCACCCAGACACATCCCCCGGTGTTACTGTATAATGTCCATTCCCAGCAGTCACCTCTCCAGTCATCACACAGACACATCCTCCGGTGGTACTGTATAATGTCCCATTCCCAGCAGTCACCTCTCCAGTCATCACCCAGACACATCCCCCGGTGTTACTGTATAATGCCCCATTCCCAGCAGTCACCACTCCAGTCATCACCCAGACACGTCCCCTGGTGTTACTGTATAATGTCCATTCCCAGCAGTCACCTCTCCAGTCATCACCCAGACACATCCCCCGGTGTTACTGTATAATGTCCCATTCCCAGCAGTCACCTCTCCAGTCATCACCCAGACACATCCCCCGGTGTTACTGTATAATGTCCCATTCCCAGCAGTCACCTCTCCAGTCATCACCCAGACACGTCCCCTGGTGTTACTGTATAATGTCCATTCCCAGCAGTCACCTCTCCAGTCATCACACAGACACATCCTCCGGTGGTACTGTATAATGTCCCATTCCCAGCAGTCACCTCTCCAGTCATCACCCAGACACGTCCCCCGGTGTTACTGTATAATGCACCATTCCCAGCAGTCACCTCTCCAGTCATCACCCAGACACGTCCCCCGGTGTTACTGTATAATGCACCATTCCCAGCAGTCACCTCTCCAGTCATCACCCAGACACGTCCCCTGGTGTTACTGTATAATGCCCCATTCCCAGCAGTCACCTCTCCAGTCATCACCCAGACACATCCCCTGGTGTTACTGTACAATGTCCCATTCCCAGCAGTCACCTCTCCAGTCATCACCCAGACACATCCCCTGGTGTTACTGTACAATGTCCCATTCCCAGCAGTCACCTCTCCAGTCATCACCCAGACACGTCCCCCGGTGTTACTGTATAATGCACCATTCCCAGCAGTCACCTCTCCAGTCATCACCCAGACACGTCCCCTGGTGTTACTGTATAATGCCCCATTCCCAGCAGTCACCTCTCCAGTCATCACCCAGACACATCCCCTGGTGTTACTGTACAATGTCCCATTCCCAGCAGTCACCTCTCCAGTCATCACCCAGACACATCCCCTGGTGTTACTGTACAATGTCCCATTCCCAGCAGTCACCTCTCCAGTCATCACCCAGACACGTCCCCCGGTGTTACTGTATAATGTTCCATTCCCAGCAGTCACCTCTCCAGTCATCACCCAGACATATCCCCTGGTGTTACTGTACAATGTCCCATTCCCAGCAGTCACCTCTCCAGTCATCACCCAGACACATCCCCTGGTGTTACTGTACAATGTCCCATTCCCAGCAGTCACCTCTCCAGTCATCACCCAGACACATCCCCTGGTGTTACTGTATAATGTCCCATTCCCAGCAGTCACCTCTCCAGTCATCACCCAGACACATCCCCCTGTGTGTCTGGGTGATGACTGGAGAGGTGACTGCTGGGAATGGGGCATTATACAGTAACACCGGGGGACGTGTCTGGGTGATGACTGGAGAGGTGACTGCTGGGAATGGGACATTATACAGTACCACCGGAGGATGTGTCTGTGTGATGACTGGAGAGGTGACTGCTGGGAATGGACATTATACAGTAACACCGGGGGATGTGTCTGGGTGATGACTGGAGAGGTGACTGCTGGGAATGGGACATTATACAGTAACACCGGGGGATGTGTCTGGGTGATGACTGGAGAGGTGACTGCTGGGAATGGGACATTATACAGTAACACCGGGGGATGTGTCTGGGTGATGACTGGAGAGGTGACTGCTGGGAATGGACATTATACAGTAACACCAGGGGACGTGTCTGGGTGATGACTGGAGTGGTGACTGCTGGGAATGGGGCATTATACAGTAACACCGGGGGATGTGTCTGGGTGATGACTGGAGAGGTGACTGCTGGGAATGGGACATTATACAGTACCACCGGAGGATGTGTCTGTGTGATGACTGGAGAGGTGACTGCTGGGAATGGACATTATACAGTAACACCGGGGGATGTGTCTGGGTGATGACTGGAGAGGTGACTGCTGGGAATGGGACATTATACAGTAACACCGGGGGATGTGTCTGGGTGATGACTGGAGAGGTGACTGCTGGGAATGGGACATTATACAGTAACACCGGGGGATGTGTCTGGGTGATGACTGGAGAGGTGAGTGCTGGGAATGGACATTATACAGTAACACCAGGGGACGTGTCTGGGTGATGACTGGAGTGGTGACTGCTGGGAATGGGGCATTATACAGTAACACCGGGGGATGTGTCTGGGTGATGACTGGAGAGGTGACTGCTGGGAATGGGACATTATACAGTAACACCGGGGGATGTGTCTGGGTGATGACTGGAGAGGTGACTGCTGGGAATGGACATTATACAGTAACACCAGGGGATGTGTCTGGGTGATGACTGGAGAGGTGACTGCTGGGAATGGGGCATTATACAGTAACACCAGGGGATGTGTCTGGGTGATGACTGGAGAGGTGACTGCTGGGAATGGGACATTATACAGTAACACCAGGGGATGTGTCTGGGTGATGACTGGACAGGTGACTGCTGGGAATGGGGCATTATACAGTAACACCAGGGGATGTGTCTGGCTGATGACTGGAGAGGTGACTGCTGGGAATGGGGCATTATACAGTAACACCAGGGGATGTGTCTGGCTGATGACTGGAGAGGTGAATGCTGGGAATGGGGCATTATACAGTAACACAGGGGGATGTGTCTGGGTGATGACTGGAGAGGTGACTGCTGGGAATGGGACATTATACAGTAACACCAGGGGATGTGTCTGGGTGATGACTGGAGTGGTGACTGCTGGGAATGGGGCATTATACAGTAACACCAGGGGATGTGTCTGGCTGATGACTGGAGAGGTGAATGCTGGGAATGGGGCATTATACAGTAACACAGGGGGATGTGTCTGGGTGATGACTGGAGAGGTGACTGCTGGGAATGGGGCATTATACAGTAACACCGGGGGATGTGTCTGGGTGATGACTGGAGAGGTGACTGCTGGGAATGGGACATTATACAGTAACACCAGGGGACGTGTCTGGGTGATGACTGGAGAGGTGACTGCTGGGAATGGGACATTATACAGTAACACCAGGGGACGTGTCTGGGTGATGACTGGAGAGGTTACTGCTGGGAATGGGACATTATACAGTAACACCAGGGGATGTGTCTGGCTGATGACTGGAGAGGTGACTGCTGGGAATGGGGCATTACACAGTAACACCGGGGGATGTGTCTGGGTGATGACTGGAGAGATGACTGCTGGGAATGGGACATTATACAGTAACAACAGGGGATGTGTCTTCGTGATGACTGGAGAGGTGACTGCTGGGAATGGGACATTATACAGTAACACTAGGGGACGTGTCTGGGTGATGACTGGAGAGGTGACTGCTGGGAATGGGACATTATACAGTAACACCGGGTTATGTGTCCAGGTGAAGACTGAAGAGGTGACTGCCAGGAATGGGACATTATATAGTAACACCAGGGGACGTGTCTGGGTGATGACTGGAGAGGTGACTGCTGGGAATGGGACATTATACAGTAACACCGGGGGATGTGTCTGGGTGATGACTGGAGAGGTGACTGCTGGGAATGGGGCATTATACAGTAACACCAGGGGATGTGTCTGTGTGATGAATGGAGAGGTGACTGCTGTGAATGGGACATTATACAGTAACACCGGGGGATGTGTCTGGGTGATGGCTGGAGAGGTGACTGCTGGGAATAGGACATTATACAGTAACACCAGGGGACGTGTCTGGGTGATGACCGGAGAGGTGACTGCTGGGAATGGGACATTATACAGTAACACCGGGGGATGTGTCTGGGTGATGACCGGAGAGGTGACTGCTGGTAATGGGGCATTATACAGTAACACCAGGGGATGTGTCTGGGTGATGACCGGAGAGGTGACTGCTGGGAATGGGACATTATACAGTAACACCAGGGGATGTGTCTGGGTGATGACTGGAGAGGTGACTGCTGGGAATGGTACATTATACAGTAACACCGGGGGACGTGTCTTGGTGATGACTGGAGAGGTGACTGCTGGGAATGGGACATTATACAGTAACACCAGGGGACGTGTCTGGGTGATGACTGGAGAGGTGACTGCTGGGAATGGGACATTATACAGTAACACCGGGGGATGTGTCTGGGTGATGACTGGAGAGGTGACTGCTGGGAATGGGACATTATACAGTAACACCGGGGGATGTGTCTGGGTGATGACTGGAGAGGTGACTGCTGGGAATGGGACATTATACAGTAACACCGGGGGATGTGTCTGGGTGATGACTGGAGAGGTGACTGCTGGGAATGGGACATTATACAGTATCACCAGGGGACGTGTCTGGGTGATGACTGGAGAGGTTACTGCTGGGAATGGGGCATTATACAGTAACACCAGGGGACGTGTCTGGGTGATGACTGGAGAGATTACTGCTGGGAATGGGGCATTATACAGTAACACCAGGGGACGTGTCTGAGTGATGACTGGAGAGGTGACTGCTGGGAATGGGGCATTATACAGTAACACCAGGGGGGGGTGTCTGTGTGATGACTGGAGAGGTGACTGCTGGGAATGGGGCATTATACAGTAACACCAGGGGGGGGTGTCTGTGTGATGACTGGAGAGGTGACTGCTGGGAATGGGACATTATACAGTAACACCAGGGGATGTGTCTGGGTGATGACTGGAGAGGTGACTGCTGGGAATGGGACATTATACAGTAACACCAGGGGATGTGTCTGGGTGATGACTGGAGAGGTGACTGCTGGGAATGGGACATTATACAGTAACACCAGGGGACGTGTCTGGGTGATGACTGGAGAGGGGACTGCTGGGAATGGGACATTATACAGTAACACCAGGGGACGTGTCTGGGTGATGACTGGAGAGGGGACTGCTGGGAATGGGGCATTATACAGTAACACCAGGGGACGTGTCTGGGTGATGACTGCCGGGAATGGGACATTATACAGTAACACCGGAGGATGTGTCCGGGTGACGACTGGAGAGGTGACTGCTGGGAATGGGACATTATACAGTAACACCGGGGGATGTGTCTGGGTGATGACTGGAGAGGTGACTGCTGGGAATGGGACATTATACAGTAACACTGGGGGACGTGTCTGGGTGATGACTGGAGAGGTGACTGCTGGGAATGGGACATTGTACAGTAACACCAGGGGATGTGTCTGGGTGATGACTGGAGAGGTGACTGCTGGGAATGGGACATTGTACAGTAACACCAGGGGATGTGTCTGGGTGATGACTGGAGAGGTGACTGCTGGGAATGGTGCATTATACAGTAACACCGGGGGACGTGTCTGGCTGATGACTGGAGAGGTGACTGCTGGGAATGGGACATTATACAGTACCACCGGAGGATGTGTCTGTGTGATGACTGGAGAGGTGACTGCTGGGAATGGACATTATACAGTAACACCGGGGGATGTGTCTGGGTGATGACTGGAGAGGTGACTGCTGGGAATGGGACATTATACAGTAACACCGGGGGATGTGTCTGGGTGATGACTGGAGAGGTGACTGCTGGGAATGGGACATTATACAGTAACACCAGGGGATATGTCTGGGTGATGACTGGAGAGGTGAATGCTGGGAATGGGGCATTATACAGTAACACCAGGGGATGTGTCTGGGTGATGACTGGAGAGGTGACTGCTGGGAATGGGACATTATACAGTAACACCGGGTTATGTGTCCGGGTGAAGACTGAAGAGGTGACTGCCAGGAATGGGACATTATATAGTAACACCAGGGGACGTGTCTGGGTGATGACTGGAGAGGTGACTGCTGGGAATGGGACATTATACAGTACCACCGGAGGATGTGTCTGTGTGATGACTGGAGAGGTGACTGCTGGGAATGGACATTATACAGTAACACCGGGGGATGTGTCTGGGTGATGACTGGAGAGGTGACTGCTGGGAATGGGACATTATACAGTAACACCGGGGGATGTGTCTGGGTGATGACTGGAGAGGTGACTGCTGGGAATGGGACATTATACAGTAACACCAGGGGATATGTCTGGGTGATGACTGGAGAGGTGAATGCTGGGAATGGGGCATTATACAGTAACACCAGGGGATGTGTCTGGGTGATGACTGGAGAGGTGACTGCTGGGAATGGGACATTATACAGTAACACCGGGTTATGTGTCCGGGTGAAGACTGAAGAGGTGACTGCCAGGAATGGGACATTATATAGTAACACCAGGGGACGTGTCTGGGTGATGACTGGAGAGGTGACTGCTGGGAATGGGACATTATACAGTAACACCGGGGGATGTGTCTGGGTGATGACTGGAGAGGTGACTGCTGGGAATGGACATTATACAGTAACACCAGGGGACGTGTCTGGGTGATGACTGGAGTGGTGACTGCTGGGAATGGGGCATTATACAGTAACACCGGGGGATGTGTCTGGGTGATGACTGGAGAGGTGACTGCTGGGAATGGGACATTATACAGTACCACCGGAGGATGTGTCTGTGTGATGACTGGAGAGGTGACTGCTGGGAATGGACATTATACAGTAACACCGGGGGATGTGTCTGGGTGATGACTGGAGAGGTGACTGCTGGGAATGGGACATTATACAGTAACACCGGGGGATGTGTCTGGGTGATGACTGGAGAGGTGACTGCTGGGAATGGACATTATACAGTAACACCAGGGGATGTGTCTGGGTGATGACTGGAGAGGTGACTGCTGGGAATGGGGCATTATACAGTAACACCAGGGGATGTGTCTGGGTGATGACTGGAGAGGTGACTGCTGGGAATGGGACATTATACAGTAACACCGGGTTATGTGTCCGGGTGAAGACTGAAGAGGTGACTGCCAGGAATGGGACATTATATAGTAACACCAGGGGACGTGTCTGGGTGATGACTGGAGAGGTGACTGCTGGGAATGGGACATTATACAGTAACACCGGGGGATGTGTCTGGGTGATGACTGGAGAGGTGACTGCTGGGAATGGACATTATACAGTAACACCAGGGGACGTGTCTGGGTGATGACTGGAGTGGTGACTGCTGGGAATGGGGCATTATACAGTAACACCGGGGGATGTGTCTGGGTGATGACTGGAGAGGTGACTGCTGGGAATGGGACATTATACAGTACCACCGGAGGATGTGTCTGTGTGATGACTGGAGAGGTGACTGCTGGGAATGGACATTATACAGTAACACCGGGGGATGTGTCTGGGTGATGACTGGAGAGGTGACTGCTGGGAATGGGACATTATACAGTAACACCGGGGGATGTGTCTGGGTGATGACTGGAGAGGTGACTGCTGGGAATGGACATTATACAGTAACACCAGGGGATGTGTCTGGGTGATGACTGGAGAGGTGACTGCTGGGAATGGGGCATTATACAGTAACACCAGGGGATGTGTCTGGGTGATGACTGGAGAGGTGACTGCTGGGAATGGGACATTATACAGTAACACCAGGGGATGTGTCTGGGTGATGACTGGACAGGTGACTGCTGGGAATGGGGCATTATACAGTAACACCAGGGGATGTGTCTGGCTGATGACTGGAGAGGTGACTGCTGAGAATGGGGCATTATACAGTAACACCAGGGGATGTGTCTGGCTGATGACTGGAGAGGTGAATGCTGGGAATGGGGCATTATACAGTAACACAGGGGGATGTGTCTGGGTGATGACTGGAGAGGTGACTGCTGGGAATGGGACATTATACAGTAACACCAGGGGATGTGTCTGGGTGATGACTGGAGAGGTGACTGCTGGGAATGGGGCATTATACAGTAACACCAGGGGATGTGTCTGGCTGATGACTGGAGAGGTGAATGCTGGGAATGGGGCATTATACAGTAACACAGGGGGATGTGTCTGGGTGATGACTGGAGAGGTGACTGCTGGGAATGGGGCATTATACAGTAACACCGGGGGATGTGTCTGGCTGATGACTGGAGAGGTGACTGCTGGGAATGGGGCATTACACAGTAACACCGGGGGATGTGTCTGGGTGATGACTGGAGAGATGACTGCTGGGAATGGGACATTATACAGTAACAACAGGGGACGTGTCTGGGTGATGACTGGAGAGGTGACTGCTGGGAATGGGACATTATACAGTAACACCGGGGGACGTGTCTGGGTGATGACTGGAGAGGTGACTGCTGGGAATGGGACATTATACAGTAACACCAGGGGATATGTCTGGGTGATGACTGGAGAGGTGAATGCTGGGAATGGGGCATTATACAGTAACACCAGGGGATGTGTCTGGGTGATGACTGGAGAGGTGACTGCTGGGAATGGGACATTATACAGTAACACCGGGTTATGTGTCCGGGTGAAGACTGAAGAGGTGACTGCCAGGAATGGGACATTATATAGTAACACCAGGGGACGTGTCTGGGTGATGACTGGAGAGGTGACTGCTGGGAATGGGACATTATACAGTACCACCGGAGGATGTGTCTGTGTGATGACTGGAGAGGTGACTGCTGGGAATGGACATTATACAGTAACACCGGGGGATGTGTCTGGGTGATGACTGGAGAGGTGACTGCTGGGAATGGGACATTATACAGTAACACCGGGGGATGTGTCTGGGTGATGACTGGAGAGGTGACTGCTGGGAATGGGACATTATACAGTAACACCAGGGGATATGTCTGGGTGATGACTGGAGAGGTGAATGCTGGGAATGGGGCATTATACAGTAACACCAGGGGATGTGTCTGGGTGATGACTGGAGAGGTGACTGCTGGGAATGGGACATTATACAGTAACACCGGGTTATGTGTCCGGGTGAAGACTGAAGAGGTGACTGCCAGGAATGGGACATTATATAGTAACACCAGGGGACGTGTCTGGGTGATGACTGGAGAGGTGACTGCTGGGAATGGGACATTATACAGTAACACCGGGGGATGTGTCTGGGTGATGACTGGAGAGGTGACTGCTGGGAATGGACATTATACAGTAACACCAGGGGACGTGTCTGGGTGATGACTGGAGTGGTGACTGCTGGGAATGGGGCATTATACAGTAACACCGGGGGATGTGTCTGGGTGATGACTGGAGAGGTGACTGCTGGGAATGGGACATTATACAGTACCACCGGAGGATGTGTCTGTGTGATGACTGGAGAGGTGACTGCTGGGAATGGACATTATACAGTAACACCGGGGGATGTGTCTGGGTGATGACTGGAGAGGTGACTGCTGGGAATGGGACATTATACAGTAACACCGGGGGATGTGTCTGGGTGATGACTGGAGAGGTGACTGCTGGGAATGGACATTATACAGTAACACCAGGGGATGTGTCTGGGTGATGACTGGAGAGGTGACTGCTGGGAATGGGGCATTATACAGTAACACCAGGGGATGTGTCTGGGTGATGACTGGAGAGGTGACTGCTGGGAATGGGACATTATACAGTAACACCGGGTTATGTGTCCGGGTGAAGACTGAAGAGGTGACTGCCAGGAATGGGACATTATATAGTAACACCAGGGGACGTGTCTGGGTGATGACTGGAGAGGTGACTGCTGGGAATGGGACATTATACAGTAACACCGGGGGATGTGTCTGGGTGATGACTGGAGAGGTGACTGCTGGGAATGGACATTATACAGTAACACCAGGGGACGTGTCTGGGTGATGACTGGAGTGGTGACTGCTGGGAATGGGGCATTATACAGTAACACCGGGGGATGTGTCTGGGTGATGACTGGAGAGGTGACTGCTGGGAATGGGACATTATACAGTACCACCGGAGGATGTGTCTGTGTGATGACTGGAGAGGTGACTGCTGGGAATGGACATTATACAGTAACACCGGGGGATGTGTCTGGGTGATGACTGGAGAGGTGACTGCTGGGAATGGGACATTATACAGTAACACCGGGGGATGTGTCTGGGTGATGACTGGAGAGGTGACTGCTGGGAATGGACATTATACAGTAACACCAGGGGATGTGTCTGGGTGATGACTGGAGAGGTGACTGCTGGGAATGGGGCATTATACAGTAACACCAGGGGATGTGTCTGGGTGATGACTGGAGAGGTGACTGCTGGGAATGGGACATTATACAGTAACACCAGGGGATGTGTCTGGGTGATGACTGGACAGGTGACTGCTGGGAATGGGGCATTATACAGTAACACCAGGGGATGTGTCTGGCTGATGACTGGAGAGGTGACTGCTGAGAATGGGGCATTATACAGTAACACCAGGGGATGTGTCTGGCTGATGACTGGAGAGGTGAATGCTGGGAATGGGGCATTATACAGTAACACAGGGGGATGTGTCTGGGTGATGACTGGAGAGGTGACTGCTGGGAATGGGACATTATACAGTAACACCAGGGGATGTGTCTGGGTGATGACTGGAGAGGTGACTGCTGGGAATGGGGCATTATACAGTAACACCAGGGGATGTGTCTGGCTGATGACTGGAGAGGTGAATGCTGGGAATGGGGCATTATACAGTAACACAGGGGGATGTGTCTGGGTGATGACTGGAGAGGTGACTGCTGGGAATGGGGCATTATACAGTAACACCGGGGGATGTGTCTGGCTGATGACTGGAGAGGTGACTGCTGGGAATGGGGCATTACACAGTAACACCGGGGGATGTGTCTGGGTGATGACTGGAGAGATGACTGCTGGGAATGGGACATTATACAGTAACAACAGGGGACGTGTCTGGGTGATGACTGGAGAGGTGACTGCTGGGAATGGGACATTATACAGTAACACTAGGGGACGTGTCTGGGTGATGACTGGAGAGGTGACTGCTGGGAATGGGACATTATACAGTAACAGCGGGAGACGTGTCTGGGTGATGACTGGAGAGATGACTGCTGGGAATGGGGCATTATACAGTAACACCGGGGTATGTGCCTGCGTGATGACTGGAGAGGTGACTGCTGGGAATGTGACATTATACAGTAACATCAGGGGATATGTCTGGGTGATGACTGGAGAGGTAAATGCTGGGAATGGGGCATTATACAGTAACACCAGGGGATGTGTCTGGGTGATGACTGGAGAGGTGACTGCTGGGAATGGGACATTATACAGTAACACCGGGTTATGTGTCCGGGTGAAGACTGGAGAGGTGACTGCCAGGAATGGGACATTATATAGTAACACCAGGGGACGTGTCTGGGTGATGACTGGAGAGGTGACTGCTGGGAATGGGACATTATACAGTAACACCGGGGGATGTGTCTGGGTGATGACTGGAGAGGTGACTGCTGGGAATGGGGCATTATACAGTAACACCAGGGGATGTGTCTGGGTGATGAATGGAGAGGTGACTGCTGTGAATGGGACATTATACAGTAACACCGGGGGATGTGTCTGGGTGATGGCTGGAGAGGTGACTGCTGGGAATAGGACATTATACAGTAACTCCAGGGGACGTGTCTGGGTGATGACCGGAGAGGTGACTGCTGGGAATGGGACATTATACAGTAACACCGGGGGATGTGTCTGGGTGATGACCGGAGAGGTGACTGCTGGTAATGGGGCATTATACAGTAACACCAGGGGATGTGTCTGGGTGATGACTGGAGAGGTGACTGCTGGGAATGGGACATTATACAGTAACACCAGGGGATGTGTCTGGGTGATGACTGGAGAGGTGACTGCTGGGAATGGTACATTATACAGTAACACCGGGGGACGTGTCTTGGTGATGACTGGAGAGGTGACTGCTGGGAATGGGACATTATACAGTAACACCAGGGGATGTGTCTGGGTGATGACTGGAGAGGTGACTGCTGGGAATGGGACATTATACAGTAACACCGGGGGATGTGTCTGGGTGATGACTGGAGAGGTGACTGCTGGGAATGGGACATTATACAGTAACACCGGGGGATGTGTCTGGGTGATGACTGGAGAGGTGACTGCTGGGAATGGGACATTATACAGTAACACCGGGGGATGTATCTGGGTGATGACTGGAGAGGTGACTGCTGGGAATGGGACATTATACAGTATCACCAGGGGACGTGTCTGGGTGATGACTGGAGAGGTTACTGCTGGGAATGGGGCATTATACAGTAACACCAGGGGACGTGTCTGGGTGATGACTGGAGAGATTACTGCTGGGAATGGGGCATTATACAGTAACACCAGGGGGGGTGTCTGTGTGATGACTGGAGAGGTGACTGCTGGGAATGGGGCATTATACAGTAACACCAGGGGGGGGTGTCTGTGTGATGACTGGAGAGGTGACTGCTGGGAATGGGACATTATACAGTAACACCAGGGGACGTGTCTGGGTGATGACTGGAGAGGGGACTGCTGGGAATGGGACATTATACAGTAACACCAGGGGACGTGTCTGGGTGATGACTGGAGAGGGGACTGCTGGGAATGGGGCATTATACAGTAACACCAGGGGACGTGTCTGGGTGATGACTGCCGGGAATGGGACATTATACAGTAACACCGGAGGATGTGTCCGGGTGACGACTGGAGAGGTGACTGCTGGGAATGGGACATTATACAGTAACACCGGGGGACGTGTCTGGGTGATGACTGGAGAGGTGACTGCTGGGAATGGGACATTATACAGTAACATTGGGGAATGTGTCTGGGTGATGACTGGAGAGGTGACTGCTGGGAATAGGACATTATATAGTAAGACCGGGTGACGTGTCTGGGTGATGACTGGAGAGGTGACTGCCGGGAATAGGACATTATACAGTAACACCGGGGGACGTGTCCGAGTCATGACTGGAGAGGTGACTGCTGGGAATGGGACATTATACAGTAACATCGGGGGAGGCGTCTGTGTGATGACTGAAGAGGTGACTGCTGGGAATGGGGTATTATACAGTAACACCAAGGGACGTGTGCGGATGATGACTGAAGAGGCGACTGCTGGGAATGGGACATTATACAGTAACATCGGGGGACGTGTCTGGGTGATGACTGGAGAGGTGACTGCTGGGAATGGGACATTATACAGTAACATCGGGGAACGTGTCTGGGTGATGACTGGAGAGGTGACTTCTGGAAATGGGACATTATATCGTAACACCGTGGGACGTGTCCGGGTGATGACTGGAGAGGTGACTGCTGGGAATGGCGCATTATGCACTAACACCGGGGGACATGCCTTGGTGATGACTGCAGAGGTGACTGCCGGGAATGGGGCATTATATAGTAACACCAGGGGATGTGTCCGGGTGATGACTGGAGAGGTGTCTGCTGGGAATGGGGCATTATGCAGGAACACCGGGGTGCGTGTCTGGGTGATGACTGGAGAGGTGACTTCTGGGAATGGTATATTATACAGTAACACCGGGGGACGTGTCTGGGTGATGACTGCTGGGAATGGTACATTATACAGTAACACTGGGGGAAGTGTCTGGGTGATGACTGGAGAGGTGTCTGCTGGGAATGGGACATTATACAGTAACACCGGGGGACGTGTCTGGGTGATGACTGCTGGGAATGGGACATTATACAGTAACACCAGGGGATATGTCTGGGTGATGACTGGAGAGGTGTCTGCTGGGAATGGGACATTATACAGTAACACCGGGGGACGTGTCTGGGTGATGACTGGAGAGGTGACTGCTGGGAATGGGGCATTATACAGTAACACCAGGGGATGTGTCTGGGTGATGACTGGAGTGGTGACTGCTGGGAATGGGGCATTATACAGTAACACTGTGGGACGTGTCCGGGTGATGACTGGAGAGGTGACTGCTGGGAATGGGGCATTATACAGTAACACCAGGGGATGTGTCTGGGTGATGACTGGAGAGGTGACTGCTGGGAATGGGGCATTATACAGTAACAGGGGGATGTGTCTGGGTGATGACTGGAGAGGTGACTGCTGGGAATGGGACAGTATACAGTAACACCAGGGGATGTGTCTGGGTGATGACTGGAGAGGTGACTGCTGGGAATGGGACATTATACAGTAACACCAGGGGATATGTCTGGGTGATGACTGGAGAGGTGTCTGCTGGGAATGGGACATTATACAGTAACACCGGGGGACGTGTCCAGGTGATGACTGAAAGGCGACTGCTGGGAATGGGGCATTATACAGTAACACCAGGGTACGTGTCTGGGTGATGACTGGAGAGGTGACTGCTGGGAATGGGGCATTATACAGTAACAGCGGGGGGATGTGTCTGGGTGATGACTGGAGAGGTGACTGCTGGGAATAGGACATTATACAGTAACACCAGGGGACGTGTCTGGGTGATGTCTGGAGAGGTGACTGCTGGGAATGGGACATTATACAGTAACAGCGGGGGGATGTGTCTGGGTGATGACTGGAGAGGTGACTGCTGGGAATAGGACATTATACAGTAACACCAGGGGACGTGTCTGGGTGATGACTGGAGAGGTGACTGCTGGGAATGGGGCATTATACAGTAACACCAGGGGATGTGTCTGGGTGATGACTGGAGTGGTGACTGCTGGGAATGGGGCATTATACAGTAACACCAGGGGATGTGTCTGGGTGATGACTGAAGAGGTGACTGCTGGGAGTGGGACATTATACAGTAACACCAGGGGATGTGTCTGGGTGATGACTGGAGAGGTGACTGCTGGGAATGGGACATTATACAGTAACACCGGGGGACGTGTCTGGGTGATGACTGGAGAGGAGACTGCTGGGAATAGTACATTATACAGTAACACTGGGGGACGTGTCTGGTGATGACTGGAGAGGTGTCTGCTGGAAATGGGGCATTATGCAGTAACACCGGGGTGCGTGTCTGGGTGATGACTGGAGAGGTGACTGTTGGGAATGGGGCATTATACAGTAACACCAGGGAATGTGTCTGGGTGATGACTGGAGAGGTGACTGATAGTAATGGGGCATTATACAGTAACACCAGGGGACGTGTCTGGGTGATGACTGGAGAGGTGACTGCTGGGAATGGGACATTATATAATAACACTGGGGGACGTGTCAGGGTGATGACTGGAGAGGTGACTGCTGGGAATGGGACATTATACAGTAACACCAGGGGATGTGTCTGGGTGATGACTGGATAGGTGACTGCTGGGAATGGGACATTATACAGTAACACCGGGGACGTGTCTGGGTGATGACTGGAGAGGTGACTGCTGGGAATGGGGCATTATACAGTAACACCAGGGGACGTGTCTGGGTGATGACTGGAGAGGCGACTGCTGGGAATGGGACATTATACAGTAACATCGGGGGATGTGTCTGGGTGGTGACTGCCGGGAATGGGACATTATACAGTAACACCATTGGAAGTGTCTGGGTGATGACTAGAGAGGTGACTGCTGGGAATGGGACATTACACAGTAACACCAGGGCACGTGTCTGGGTGATGACTGGAGAGGTGACTGCTGGGAATGGGGCATTATACAGTAACACCAGGGGATGTGTCTGGGTGATGACTGGAGAGGTGACTGCTGGGAATAGGACATTATACAGTAACACCAGGGGACGTGTCTGGGTGATGACTGGAGAGGTGACTGCTGGGAATGGGGCATTATACAGTAACACCAGGGGATGTGTCTGGGTGATGACTGGAGTGGTGACTGCTGGGAATGGGGCATTATACAGTAACACCAGGGGATGTGTCTGGGTGATGACTGAAGAGGTGACTGCTGGGAGTGGGACATTATACAGTAACACCAGGGGATGTGTCTGGGTGATGACTGGAGAGGTGACTGCTGGGAATGGGACATTATACAGTAACACCGGGGGACGTGTCTGGGTGATGACTGGAGAGGAGACTGCTGGGAATAGTACATTATACAGTAACACTGGGGGACGTGTCTGGTGATGACTGGAGAGGTGTCTGCTGGAAATGGGGCATTATGCAGTAACACCGGGGTGCGTGTCTGGGTGATGACTGGAGAGGTGACTGTTGGGAATGGGGCATTATACAGTAACACCAGGGAATGTGTCTGGGTGATGACTGGAGAGGTGACTGATAGTAATGGGGCATTATACAGTAACACCAGGGGACGTGTCTGGGTGATGACTGGAGAGGTGACTGCTGGGAATGGGACATTATATAATAACACTGGGGGACGTGTCAGGGTGATGACTGGAGAGGTGACTGCTGGGAATGGGACATTATACAGTAACACCAGGGGATGTGTCTGGGTGATGACTGGATAGGTGACTGCTGGGAATGGGATATTATACAGTAACACCGGGGACGTGTCTGGGTGATGACTGGAGAGGTGACTGCTGGGAATGGGGCATTATACAGTAACACCAGGGGACGTGTCTGGGTGATGACTGGAGAGGCGACTGCTGGGAATGGGACATTATACAGTAACATCGGGGGATGTGTCTGGGTGGTGACTGCCGGGAATGGGACATTATACAGTAACACCATTGGAAGTGTCTGGGTGATGACTAGAGAGGTGACTGCTGGGAATGGGACATTACACAGTAACACCAGGGCACGTGTCTGGGTGATGACTGGAGAGGTGACTGCTGGGAATGGGACATTATACAGTAACACCAGGGGATGTGTCTGGGTGATGACTGGAGAGGTGACTGCTGGGAATGGAACATTATACAGTAACACCAGGGGATGTGTCTGGGTGATGACTAGAGAGGTAACTGCTGGGAATGGGACATTATACGGTAACACCAGAGGACGTGTCTGGGTGATGACTTGAGAGGTGACTGCCGGGAATGGGGCATTATACAGTAACACCAGGGGAAGTGTCTGGGTGATGACTGGAGAGGTGACTGCTGGGAATGGGACATTATACGGTAACACCGGGGGATGTGTCTGGGTGATGACTAGAGAGGTAACTGCTGGGAATGGGACATTATACGGTAACACCAGAGGACGTGTCTGGGTGATGACTTGAGAGGTGACTGCCGGGAATGGGGCATTATACAGTAACACCACGGGATGTGTCTGGGTTATGACTGGAGAGGTGACTGCCGGGAATGGGGCATTATACAGTAACACCGGGGGATGTGTCTGGGTGATGACTGGAGAGGTGACTGCCGGGAATGGGGCATTATACAGTAACACCAGGGGATGTGTCTGGGTGATGATCGGAGAGGTGACTTTTGGGAATGGGACATTACACAGTAACACCAGGGGACGTGTCTGGGTGATGATTGGAGAGGTGACTGCTGGAAATGGGGCATTATACAGTAACATCTGGTGATGTGTCTGGGTGATGACTGGAGAGGTGACTGCTGGGAATGGGACATTATACAGTAACACCGGGGGATGTGTCTGGGTGATGACTGGAGAGGTGACTGCTGGGAATGGGGCATTATACAGTAACACCAGGGAATGTGTCTGGGTGATGACTGGAGAGGTGACTGCTGGGAATGGGGCATTATACTGTAACACCAGGGGATGTGTCTGGGTGATGACTGGAGAGGTGACTGCTGGGAATGGGGCATTATACAGTAACACCAGGGGATGTGTCTGTGTGATGACTGGAGAGGTGACTGCTGGGAATGGGACATTATACAGTATCACCAGGGCACGTGTCTGGGTGATGACTGGAGAGGTGACTGCTGGGAATGGGACATTATTCAGTAACACCGGGGGACGTGTCTGGGTGATGACTGGAGAGGTGACTGCTGGGAATGGGACATTATACAGTAACACCGGGGGACGTGTCTGGGTGATGACTGAAGAGGTGACTGCTGGGAATGGGGAATTATACAGTAACACCAGGAGATGTGTCTGGGTGATGACTGGAGAGGTGACTGCTGGGAATGGTGCATTATACAGTAACACCAGGAAAGTGTCTGGGTGATGACTGGAGAGGTGACTGCTGGGAATGGTGCATTATACAGTAACACCAGGAAAGTGTCTGGGTGATGACTGGAGAGGTGACTGCCCGGAATGGGACATTATACAGTAACACCAGGGAATGTGTCTGGGTGATGACTGGAGAGGTGACTGCTGGGTATGGGACATTATACAGTAACACCAAGGGATGTGTCTGGGTGATGATTGGAGAGGTGACTTTTGGGAATGGGACATTACACAGTAACACCAGGGGACGTGTCTGGGTGATGATTGGAGAGGTGACTGTTGGAATGGGGCATTATACAGTAACATCTGGGGATGTGTCTGGGTGATGACTGGAGAGGTGACTGCTGGGAATGGTGCATTATACAGTAACACCAGGAAAGTGTCTGGGTGATGACTGGAGAGGTGACTGCTGGGAATGGTGCATTATACAGTAACACCAGGAAAGTGTCTGGGTGATGACTGGAGAGGTGACTGCCCGGAATGGGACATTATACAGTAACACCAGGGAATGTGTCTGGGTGATGACTGGAGAGGTGACTGCTGGGTATGGGACATTATACAGTAACACCAGGGGATGTGTCTGGGTGATGATTGGAGAGGTGACTTTTGGGAATGGGACATTACACAGTAACACCAGGGGACGTGTCTGGGTGATGATTGGAGAGGTGACTGTTGGAATGGGGCATTATACAGTAACATCTGGGGATGTGTCTGGGTGATGACTGGAGAGGTGACTGCTGGGAATGGTGCATTATACAGTAACACCAGGAAAGTGTCTGGGTGATGACTGGAGAGGTGACTGCCCGGAATGGGACATTATACAGTAACACCAGGGAATGTGTCTTGGTGATGACTGGAGAGGTGACTGCTGGGTATGGGACATTATACAGTAACACCAGGGGATGTGTCTGGGTGATGATTGGAGAGGTGACTTTTGGGAATGGGACATTACACAGTAACACCAGGGGACGTGTCTGGGTGATGATTGGAGAGGTGACTGTTGGAATGGGGCATTATACAGTAACATCTGGGGATGTGTCTGGGTGATGACTGGAGAGGTGACTGCTGGGAATAGGACATTATACAGTAACACCAAGGCACGTGTCTTGGTGGTGACTGCTGCGAATGGGACATTATACAGTAACACCATTGGAAGTGTCTGGGTGATGACTAGAGAGGTGACTGCTGGGTATGGGACATTATACAGTAACACCAGGGGACGTGTCTGGGTATTGACTGGAGAGGTGACTGCTGGGAATGGGGCATTATACAGTAACACCGGGGGGGGGGGGGGGGGGGGTCTGTGTGATGACTGGAGAGGTGACTGCTGGGAATGGGGCATTATACAGTAACACCAGGGGGGGGTCTGTGTGATGACTGGAGAGGTGACTGCTGGGAATGGGACATTATACAGTAACACCAGGGGATGTGTCTGGGTGATGACTGGAGAGGTGACTGCTGGGAATGGGACATTATACAGTAACACCAGGGGATGTGTCTGGGTGATGACTGGAGAGGTGACTGCTGGGAATGGGACATTATACAGTAACACCGGGGGACGTGTCTGGGTGATGATTGGATAGGTGACTGCTGGGAATGGGACATTATACAGTAACACCAGGGGACGTGTCTGGGTGATGACTGGAGAGGGGACTGCTGGGAATGGGGCATTATACAGTAACACCAGGGGATGTGTCTGGGTGATGACTGGAGAGGTGACTGCCGGGAATGGGACATTATACAGTAACACCGTGGGACGTGTCTGGGTGATGACTGGAGAGGTGACTGCTGGGAATGGGACATTATACAGTAACATTGGGGTATGTGTCTGGGTGATGACTGGAGAGGTGACTGCTGGGAATAGGACATTATATAGTAAGACCGGGTGACGTGTCTGGGTGATGACTGGAGAGGTGACTGCTGGGAATGGGACATTATACAGTAACATTGGGGTATGTGTCTGGGTGATGACTGGAGAGGTGACTGCTGGGAATAGGACATTATATAGTAAGACCGGGTGACGTGTCTGGGTGATGACTGGAGAGGTGACTGCTGGGAATGGGACATTATACAGTAACATCGGGGGAGGCGTCTGTGTGATGACTGAAGAGGTGACAGCTGGGAATGGGGTATTATACAGTAACACCAAGGGACGTGTGCGGATGATGACTGAAGAGGCGACTGCTGGGAATGGGGCATTATACTTTAACATCGGGGGACGTGTCTGGGTGATGACTGGAGAGGTGACTGCTGGGAATGGGACATTATACAGTAACATCGGGGAACGTGTCTGGGTGATGACTGGAGAGGTGACTTCTGGAAATGGGACATTATATCGTAACACCGTGGGACGTGTCCGGGTGATGACTGGAGAGGTGACTGCTGGGAATGGCGCATTATGCACTAACACCGGGGGACATGCCTTGGTGATGACTGCAGAGGTGACTGCCGGGAATGGGGCATTATACAGTAACACCAGGGGATGTGTCTGGGTGAGGACTGGAGAGGTGACTGCTGGGAATGGGGCATTATACAGTAACACCAGGGGATGTGTCCGGGTGATGACTGGAGAGGTGTCTGCTGGGAATGGGACATTATACAGTAACACCAGGGGATGTGTCCGGGTGATGACTGGAGAGGTGACTGCTGGGAATGGGGCATTATGCAGGAACACCAGGGTGCGTGTCTGGGTGATGACTGGAGAGGTGACTTCTGGGAATGGTATATTATACAGTAACACCGGGGGACGTGTCTGGGTGATGACTGCTGGGAATGGTACATTATACAGTAACACTGGGGGAAGTGTCTGGGTGATGACTGGAGAGGTGTCTGCTGGGAGTGGGGCATTATGCAGGAACACCGGGGTGCGTGTCTGGGTGATGATTGGATAGGTGACTGCTGGGAATAGGGCATTATACAGTAACACCCGGTAATGTGTCTGGGTGATGACTGGAGAGGTGACTGATAGTAATGGGGCATTATACAGTAACACTGTGGGACGTGTCCGGGTGATGACTGGAGAGGTGACTGCTGGGAATGGGACATTATACAGTAACACCAGGGGATATGTCTGGGTGATGACTGGAGAGGTGTCTGCTGGGAATGGGACATTATACAGTAACACCGGGGGACGTGTCTGGGTGATGACTGCTGGGGATAAGGCATTATAGAGTAACACGGGGGGACGTGTCTGGGTGATGACTGGAGAGGTGACTGCTGGGAATGGGACATTATACAGTAACACCAGGGGACGTGTCTGGGTGATGACTGGAGAGGTGACTGCTGGGAATGGGGCATTATACAGTAACACCAGGGGATGTGTCTGGGTGATGACTGGAGTGGTGACTGCTGGGAATGGGGCATTATGCAGTAACACTGGGGGACGTGTCTGGGTGATGACTGGAGAGGTGACTGCTGGGAATGGGGCATTATACAGTAACACCGGGGGACGTGTCTGGGTGATGACTGGAGAGGAGACTGCTGGGAATAGTACATTATACAGTAACACTGGGGGACGTGTCTGGTGATGACTGGAGAGGTGACTGCTGGGAATGGGACATTATATAATAACACTGGGGGACGTGTCAGGGTGATGACTGGAGAGGTGACTGCTGGGAATGGGACATTATACAGTAACACCGGGGGACGTGTCTGGGTGATGATTGGATAGGTGACTGCTGGGAATGGGACATTATACAGTAACACCAGGGGACGTGTCTGGGTGATGACTGGAGAGGCGACTGCTGGGAATGGGACATTATACGGTAACACCGGGGGATGTGTCTGGGTGGTGACTGCCGGGAATGGGACATTATACAGTAACACCATTGGAAGTGTCTGGGTGATGACTAGAGAGGTGGCTGCTGGGAATGGGACATTATACAGTAACACCGGGGGACGTGTCTGGGTGATGATTGGATAGGTGACTGCTGGGAATGGGACATTATACAGTAACACCAGGGGACGTGTCTGGGTGATGACTGGAGAGGCAACTGCTGGGAATGGGACATTATACGGTAACACCGGGGGATGTGTCTGGTTGGTGACTGCCGGGAATGGGACATTATACAGTAACACCATTGGAAGTGTCTGGGTGATGACTGGAGAGGTAACTGCTGGGAATGGGGTATTATACAGTAACACCAGGGCACGTGTCTGGGTGATGACTGGAGAGGTGACTGCTGGGAATGGGACATTATACGGTAACACCGGGGGATGTGTCTGGGTGATGACTTGAGAGGTGACTGCCGGGAATGGGGCATTATTCAGTAACACCAGGGGAAGTGTCTGGGTGATGACTGGAGAGGTGACTGCTGGGAATGGGACATTATACAGTAACACCAGGGGATGTGTCTGGGTGATGATCGGAGAGGTGACTTTTGGGAATGGGACATTACACAGTAACACCAGGGGACGTGTCTGGGTGATGATTGGAGAGGTGACTGCTGGAAATGGGGCATTATACAGTAACATCTGGTGATGTGTCTGGGTGATGACTGGAGAGGTGACTGCTGGGAATGGGACATTATACAGTAACACCAGGGCACGTGTCTGGGTGGTGACTGCTGCGAATGGGACATTATACAGTAACACCATTGGAAGTGTCTGGGTGATGACTAGAAAGGTGACTGCTGGGTATGGGACATTATACAGTAACACCGGGGGATGTGTCTGGGTGTTGACTGGAGAGGTGACTTTTGGGAATGGGGCATTATACAGTAACACCGGGAGATTTGTCTGGGTGATGACTGGAGAGGTGACTGCTGGGAATGGTGCATTATACAGTAACACCAGGGCACGTGTCTGGGTGGTGACTGCTGCGAATGGGACATTATACAGTAACACCATTGGAAGTGTCTGGGTGATGAATAGAAAGGTGACTGCTGGGTATGGGACATTATACAGTAACACCGGGGGATGTGTCTGGGTGTTGACTGGAGAGGTGACTTTTGGGAATGGGGCATTATACAGTAACACCGGGAGATTTGTCTGGGTGATGACTGGAGAGGTGACTGCTGGGAATGGGGCATTATACAGTAACATCTGGGGACGTGTCTGGGTGATGACTGGAGAGGTGACTACTGGGAATGGGATATTATACAGTAACACCAGGGGATGTGTCTGGGTGATGACTGGAGAGGTGACTGCTGGGAATGGGGCATTTATACAGTAACACCAGGGGACGTGTCTGGGTGATGACTGGAGAGGTGTCTGCTGGGAATGGGGCATTATACAGTAACACCAGGAGATGTGTCTGGGTGATGACTGGAGAGGTGACTGCCGGGAATGGGACATTACACAGTAACACCAGGGGATGTGTCTGGGTGATGTCTGGAGAGGTGACTGCTGGGAATGGGACATTATACAGTAACACCGGGGGAATGTGTCTGGGTGATGACTGGATAGGTGACTGCTGGTAATGGGACATTATACAGTAACACCAGGGGACGTGTCTGGGTGATGACTGGAGAGGTGTCTGCTGGGAATGGGGCATTTATACAGTAACACCAGGGGACGTGTCTGGGTGATGACTGGAGAGGTGACTGCCCGGAATGGGACATTATACAGTAACACCAGGGAATGTGTCTGGGTGATGACTGGAGAGGTGACTGCTGGGTATGGGACATTATACAGTAACACCAGGGGATGTGTCTGGGTGATGATTGGAGAGGTGACTTTTGGGAATGGGACATTACACAGTAACACCAGGGGACGTGTCTGGGTGATGATTGGAGAGGTGACTGCTGGGAATGGGGCATTATACAGTAACATCTGGGGACGTGTCTGGGTGATGACTGGAGAGGTGACTACTGGGAATGGGATATTATACAGTAACACCAGGGGATGTGTCTGGGTGATGACTGGAGAGGTGACTGCTGGGAATGGGACATTATACAGTAACACCAGGGCACGTGTCTGGGTGGTGACTGCTGCGAATGGGACATTATACAGTAACACCATTGGAAGTGTCTGGGTGATGACTAGAGAGGTGACTGCTGGGTATGGGACATTATACAGTAACACCGGGGATGTGTCTAGGTGATGACTGGAGAGGTGACTGCTGGGAATGGGACATTATACAGTAACACCAGGGGATGTGTCTGGGTGGTGACTGCAGAGGTGACTGCTGGGAATGGGACATTATACAGTAACACCAGGGGATGTGTCTGGGTGATGACTGGAGAGGTGACTGCTGGGAATGGGGCATTATACAGTAACACCAGGGGACGTGTCTGGATGATGACTGGAGAGGTGACTGCTGGGAATGGGACATTATACAGTAACACCATTGGAAGTGTCTGGGTGATGACTTGAGAGGTGACTGCCGGGAATGGGGCATTATACAGTAACACCAGGGGAAGTGTCTGGGTGATGACTGGAGAGGTGACTGCTGGGAATGGGACATTATACAGTAACACTGGGGGATGTGTCTGGGTGATGACTGGAGAGGTGACGCCTGGTAATGGGACATTATACAGTAACACCAGGGGATGTGTCTGGGTGATGACTGGAGAGGTGACTGCTGGGAATGGGGCATTATACAGTAACACCCGGGGATGTGCCTGGGTGATGACTGGAGAGGTGACTGCTGGGAATGGGACATTATACAGTAACACCAGGGGATGTGTCTGGGTGGTGATTGGAGAGGTGACTGCTGGGAATGAGACATTGTACAGTAACACCAGGGGACGTGTCTGGGTGATGACTGGAGAGGTGACTGCTGGGAATGGGACATTATACAGTAACACCAGGGGATGTGTCTGGGTGATGTCTGGAGAGGTGACTGCTGGGAATGGGACATTATACAGTAACACCAGGGGATGTGTCTGGGTGATGACTGGAGAGGTGACTGCTGGGAATGGGACATTATATAGTAACACCGGGGGATGTGTCTGGGTGATGACTGGAGAGGTGACTGCCGGGAATGGGACATTACACAGTAACACCAGGGGAAGTGTCTGGGTGATGACTGGAGAGGTGACTGCTCGGAATGGGGCATTATACAGTAACACTAGGGGATGTGTCTGGGTGGTGACTGGAGAGGTGACTGCTGGGAATGGGGCGTTATGCAGTAACACCAGGGAATGTGTCTGGGTGATGACTGGAGAGGTGACTGCTGGGAATGGACATTATACAGTAACACCAGGGGACGTGTCTGGGTGATGACTGGAGTGGTGACTGCTGGGAATGGGGCATTATACAGTAACACCGGGGGATGTGTCTGGGTGATGACTGGAGAGGTGACTGCTGGGAATGGGACATTATACAGTACCACCGGAGGATGTGTCTGTGTGATGACTGGAGAGGTGACTGCTGGGAATGGACATTATACAGTAACACCGGGGGATGTGTCTGGGTGATGACTGGAGAGGTGACTGCTGGGAATGGGACATTATACAGTAACACCGGGGGATGTGTCTGGGTGATGACTGGAGAGGTGACTGCTGGGAATGGGACATTATACAGTAACACCGGGGGATGTGTCTGGGTGATGACTGGAGAGGTGACTGCTGGGAATGGACATTATACAGTAACACCAGGGGACGTGTCTGGGTGATGACTGGAGTGGTGACTGCTGGGAATGGGGCATTATACAGTAACACCGGGGGATGTGTCTGGGTGATGACTGGAGAGGTGACTGCTGGGAATGGGACATTATACAGTAACACCGGGGGATGTGTCTGGGTGATGACTGGAGAGGTGACTGCTGGGAATGGACATTATACAGTAACACCAGGGGATGTGTCTGGGTGATGACTGGAGAGGTGACTGCTGGGAATGGGGCATTATACAGTAACACCAGGGGATGTGTCTGGGTGATGACTGGAGAGGTGACTGCTGGGAATGGGACATTATACAGTAACACCAGGGGATGTGTCTGGGTGATGACTGGACAGGTGACTGCTGGGAATGGGGCATTATACAGTAACACCAGGGGATGTGTCTGGCTGATGACTGGAGAGGTGACTGCTGGGAATGGGGCATTATACAGTAACACCAGGGGATGTGTCTGGCTGATGACTGGAGAGGTGAATGCTGGGAATGGGGCATTATACAGTAACACAGGGGGATGTGTCTGGGTGATGACTGGAGAGGTGACTGCTGGGAATGGGACATTATACAGTAACACCAGGGGATGTGTCTGGGTGATGACTGGAGAGGTGACTGCTTGGAATGGGGCATTATACAGTAACACCAGGGGATGTGTCTGGCTGATGACTGGAGAGGTGAATGCTGGGAATGGGGCATTATACAGTAACACAGGGGGATGTGTCTGGGTGATGACTGGAGAGGTGACTGCTGGGAATGGGGCATTATACAGTAACACCGGGGGATGTGTCTGGGTGATGACTGGAGAGGTGACTGCTGGGAATGGGACATTATACAGTAACACCAGGGGACGTGTCTGGGTGATGACTGGAGAGGTGACTGCTGGGAATGGGACATTATACAGTAACACCAGGGGACGTGTCTGGGTGATGACTGGAGAGGTTACTGCTGGGAATGGGACATTATACAGTAACACCAGGGGATGTGTCTGGCTGATGACTGGAGAGGTGACTGCTGGGAATGGGGCATTACACAGTAACACCGGGGGATGTGTCTGGGTGATGACTGGAGAGATGACTGCTGGGAATGGGACATTATACAGTAACAACAGGGGATGTGTCTTCGTGATGACTGGAGAGGTGACTGCTGGGAATGGGACATTATACAGTAACACTAGGGGACGTGTCTGGGTGATGACTGGAGAGGTGACTGCTGGGAATGGGACATTATACAGTAACAGCGGGAGACGTGTCTGGGTGATGACTGGAGAGGTGACTGCTGGGAATGGGACATTATACAGTAACACCAGGGGACGTGTCTGGGTGATGACTGGAGAGGTGACTGCTGGGAATGGGGCATTATACAATAACACCGGGGTATGTGCCTGCGTGATGACTGGAGAGGTGACTGCTGGGAATGTGACATTATACAGTAACACCAGGGGATATGTCTGGGTGATGACTGGAGAGGTGAATGCTGGTAATGGGGCATTATACAGTAACACCAGGGGATGTGTCTGGGTGATGACTGGAGAGGTGACTGCTGGGAATGGGACATTATACAGTAACACCGGGTTATGTGTCCGGGTGAAAACTGAAGAGGTGACTGCCAGGAATGGGACATTATATAGTAACACCAGGGGACGTGTCTGGGTGATGACTGGAGAGGTGACTGCTGGGAATGGGACATTATACAGTAACACCGGGGGATGTGTCTGGGTGATGACTGGAGAGGTGACTGCTGGGAATGGGGCATTATACAGTAACACCAGGGGATGTGTCTGTGTGATGAATGGAGAGGTGACTGCTGTGAATGGGACATTATACAGTAACACCGGGGGATGTGTCTGGGTGATGGCTGGAGAGGTGACTGCTGGGAATAGGACATTATACAGTAACACCAGGGGACGTGTCTGGGTGATGACCGGAGAGGTGACTGCTGGGAATGGGACATTATACAGTAACACCGGGGGATGTGTCTGGGTGATGACCGGAGAGGTGACTGCTGGTAATGGGGCATTATACAGTAACACCAGGGGATGTGTCTGGGTGATGACTGGAGAGGTGACTGCTGGGAATGGGACATTATACAGTAACACCAGGGGATGTGTCTGGGTGATGACTGGAGAGGTGACTGCTGGGAATGGTACATTATACAGTAACACCGGGGGACGTGTCTTGGTGATGACTGGAGAGGTGACTGCTGGGAATGGGACATTATACAGTAACACCAGGGGATGTGTCTGGGTGATGACTGGAGAGGTGACTGCTGGGAATGGGACATTATACAGTAACACCGGGGGATGTGTCTGGGTGATGACTGGAGAGGTGACTGCTGGGAATGGGACATTATACAGTAACACCGGGGGATGTGTCTGGGTGATGACTGGAGAGGTGACTGCTGGGAATGGGACATTATACAGTAACACCGGGGGATGTGTCTGGGTGATGACTGGAGAGGTGACTGCTGGGAATGGGACATTATACAGTATCACCAGGGGACGTGTCTGGGTGATGACTGGAGAGGTTACTGCTGGGAATGGGGCATTATACAGTAACACCAGGGGACGTGTCTGGGTGATGACTGGAGAGATTACTGCTGGGAATGGGGCATTATACAGTAACACCAGGGGACGTGTCTGAGTGATGACTGGAGAGGTGACTGCTGGGAATGGGGCATTATACAGTAACACCAGGGGGGGGTGTCTGTGTGATGACTGGAGAGGTGACTGCTGGGAATGGGGCATTATACAGTAACACCAGGGGGGGGGTGTCTGTGTGATGACTGGAGAGGTGACTGCTGGGAATGGGACATTATACAGTAACACCAGGGGATGTGTCTGGGTGATGACTGGAGAGGTGACTGCTGGGAATGGGACATTATACAGTAACACCGGGGGATGTGTCTGGGTGATGACTGGAGAGGTTACTGCTGGGAATGGGGCATTATACAGTAACACCAGGGGACGTGTCTGGGTGATGACTGGAGAGATTACTGCTGGGAATGGGGCATTATACAGTAACACCAGGGGACGTGTCTGAGTGATGACTGGAGAGGTGACTGCTGGGAATGGGACATTATACAGTATCACCAGGGGACGTGTCTGGGTGATGACTGGAGAGGTTACTGCTGGGAATGGGGCATTATACAGTAACACCAGGGGACGTGTCTGGGTGATGACTGGAGAGATTACTGCTGGGAATGGGGCATTATACAGTAACACCAGGGGACGTGTCTGAGTGATGACTGGAGAGGTGACTGCTGGGAATGGGGCATTATACAGTAACACCAGGGGGGGGTGTCTGTGTGATGACTGGAGAGGTGACTGCTGGGAATGGGGCATTATACAGTAACACCAGGGGGGGGTGTCTGTGTGATGACTGGAGAGGTGACTGCTGGGAATGGGACATTATACAGTAACACCAGGGGATGTTTCTGGGTGATGACTGGAGAGGTGACTGCTGGGAATGGGACATTATACAGTAACACCGGGGGATGTGTCTGGGTGATGACTGGAGAGGTTACTGCTGGGAATGGGGCATTATACAGTAACACCAGGGGACGTGTCTGGGTGATGACTGGAGAGATTACTGCTGGGAATGGGGCATTATACAGTAACACCAGGGGACGTGTCTGAGTGATGACTGGAGAGGTGACTGCTGGGAATGGGACATTATACAGTATCACCAGGGGACGTGTCTGGGTGATGACTGGAGAGGTTACTGCTGGGAATGGGGCATTATACAGTAACACCAGGGGACGTGTCTGGGTGATGACTGGAGAGATTACTGCTGGGAATGGGGCATTATACAGTAACACCAGGGGACGTGTCTGAGTGATGACTGGAGAGGTGACTGCTGGGAATGGGGCATTATACAGTAACACCAGGGGGGGGTGTCTGTGTGATGACTGGAGAGGTGACTGCTGGGAATGGGGCATTATACAGTAACACCAGGGGGGGGTGTCTGTGTGATGACTGGAGAGGTGACTGCTGGGAATGGGACATTATACAGTAACACCAGGGGATGTGTCTGGGTGATGACTGGAGAGGTGACTGCTGGGAATGGGACATTATACAGTAACACCAGGGGACGTGTCTGGGTGATGACTGGAGAGGTGACTGCTGGGAATGGGACATTATACAGTAACACCAGGGGACGTGTCTGGGTGATGACTGGAGAGGGGACTGCTGGGAATGGGACATTATACAGTAACACCAGGGGACGTGTCTGGGTGATGACTGGAGAGGGGACTGCTGGGAATGGGGCATTATACAGTAACACCAGGGGACGTGTCTGGGTGATGACTGCCGGGAATGGGACATTATACAGTAACACCAGGGGACGTGTCTGGGTGATGACTGGAGAGGTGACTGCTGGGAATGGGGCATTATACAGTAACACCGGGGGACGTGTCTGGGTGATGACTGGAGAGGTGACTGCTGGGAATGGGACATTGTACAGTAACACCAGGGGATGTGTCTGGGTGATGACTGGAGAGGTGACTGCTGGGAATGGGACATTGTACAGTAACACCAGGGGATGTGTCTGGGTGATGACTGGAGAGGTGACTGCTGGGAATGGTGCATTATACAGTAACACCGGGGGACGTGTCTGGGTGATGACTGGAGAGGTGACTGCTGGGAATGGGACATTATACAGTACCACCGGAGGATGTGTCTGTGTGATGACTGGAGAGGTGACTGCTGGGAATGGACATTATACAGTAACACCGGGGGATGTGTCTGGGTGATGACTGGAGAGGTGACTGCTGGGAATGGGACATTATACAGTAACACCGGGGGATGTGTCTGGGTGATGACTGGAGAGGTGACTGCTGGGAATGGGACATTATACAGTAACACCGGGGGATGTGTCTGGGTGATGACTGGAGAGGTGACTGCTGGGAATGGACATTATACAGTAACACCAGGGGACGTGTCTGGGTGATGACTGGAGTGGTGACTACTGGGAATGGGGCATTATACAGTAACACCGGGGGATGTGTCTGGGTGATGACTGGAGAGGTGACTGCTGGGAATGGGACATTATACAGTACCACCGGAGGATGTGTCTGTGTGATGACTGGAGAGGTGACTGCTGGGAATGGACATTATACAGTAACACCGGGGGATGTGTCTGGGTGATGACTGGAGAGGTGACTGCTGGGAATGGGACATTATACAGTAACACCGGGGGATGTGTCTGGGTGATGACTGGAGAGGTGACTGCTGGGAATGGACATTATACAGTAACACCAGGGGATGTGTCTGGGTGATGACTGGAGAGGTGACTGCTGGGAATGGGGCATTATACAGTAACACCAGGGGATGTGTCTGGGTGATGACTGGAAAGGTGACTGCTGGGAATTGGACATTATACAGTAACACCAGGGGATGTGTCTGGGTGATGACTAGACAGGTGACTGCTGGGAATGGGGCATTATACAGTAACACCAGGGGATGTGTCTGGCTGATGACTGGAGAGGTGAATGCTGGGAATGGGGCATTATACAGTAACACAGGGGGATGTGTCTGGGTGATGACTGGAGAGGTGACTGCTGGGAATGGGACATTATACAGTAACACCAGGGGATGTGTCTGGGTGATGACTGGAGAGGTGACTGCTGGGAATGGGGCATTATACAGTAACACCAGGGGATGTGTCTGGCTGATGACTGGAGAGGTGAATGCTGGGAATGGGGCATTATACAGTAACACAGGGGGATGTGTCTGGGTGATGACTGGAGAGGTGACTGCTGGGAATGGGGCATTATACAGTAACACCGGGGGATGTGTCTGGCTGATGACTGGAGAGGTGACTGCTGGGAATGGGGCATTACACAGTAACACCGGGGGATGTGTCTGGGTGATGACTGGAGAGATGACTGCTGGGAATGGGACATTATACAGTAACAACAGGGGATGTGTCTTTGTGATGACTGGAGAGGTGACTGCTGGGAATGGGACATTATACAGTAACACTAGGGGACGTGTCTGGGTGATGACTGGAGAGGTGACTGCTGGGAATGGGACATTATACAGTAACAGCGGGAGACGTGTCTGGGTGATGACTGGAGAGGTGACTGCTGGGAATGGGACATTATACAGTAACACCAGGGGACGTGTCTGGGTGATGACTGGAGAGGTGACTGCTGGGAATGGGGCATTATACAGTAACACCGGGGTATGTGCCTGCGTGATGACTGGAGAGGTGACTGCTGGGAATGTGACATTATACAGTAACATCAGGGGATATGTCTGGGTGATGACTGGAGAGGTGAATGCTGGGAATGGGGCATTATACAGTAACACCAGGGGATGTGTCTGGGTGATGACTGGAGAGGTGACTGCTGGGAATGGGACATTATACAGTAACACCGGGTTATGTGTCCGGGTGAAGACTGGAGAGGTGACTGCCAGGAATGGGACATTATATAGTAACACCAGGGGACGTGTCTGGGTGATGACTGGAGAGGTGACTGCTGGGAATGGGACATTATACAGTAACACCGGGGGATGTGTCTGGGTGATGACTGGAGAGGTGACTGCTGGGAATGGGGCATTATACAGTAACACCAGGGGATGTGTCTGGGTGATGAATGGAGAGGTGACTGCTGTGAATGGGACATTATACAGTAACACCGGGGGATGTGTCTGGGTGATGGCGGGAGAGGTGACTGCTGGGAATAGGACATTATACAGTTACTCCAGGGGACGTGTCTGGGTGATGATCGGAGAGGTGATTGCTGGGAATGGGACATTATACAGTAACACCGGGGGATGTGTCTGGGTGATGACCGGAGAGGTGACTGCTGGTAATGGGGCATTATACAGTAACACCAGGGGATGTGTCTGGGTGATGACTGGAGAGGTGACTGCTGGGAATGGGACATTATACAGTAACACCAGGGATGTGTCTGGGTGATGACTGGAGAGGTGACTGCTGGGAATGGTACATTATACAGTAACACCGGGGGACGTGTCTTGGTGATGACTGGAGAGGTGACTGCTGGGAATGGGACATTATACAGTAACACCAGGGGATGTGTCTGGGTGATGACTGGAGAGGTGACTGCTGGGAATGGGACATTATACAGTAACACCGGGGGATGTGTCTGGGTGATGACTGGAGAGGTGACTGCTGGGAATGGGACATTATACAGTAACACCGGGGGATGTGTCTGGGTGATGACTGGAGAGGTGACTGCTGGGAATGGGACATTATACAGTAACACCGGGGGATGTGTCTGGGTGATGACTGGAGAGGTGACTGCTGGGAATGGGACATTATACAGTATCACCAGGGGACGTGTCTGGGTGATGACTGGAGAGGTTACTGCTGGGAATGGGGCATTATACAGTAACACCAGGGGACGTGTCTGGGTGATGACTGGAGAGATTACTGCTGGGAATGGGGCATTATACAGTAACACCAGGGGGGGTGTCTGTGTGATGACTGGAGAGGTGACTGCTGGGAATGGGGCATTATACAGTAACACCAGGGGGGGGTGTCTGTGTGATGACTGGAGAGGTGACTGCTGGGAATGGGACATTATACAGTAACACCAGGGGATGTGTCTGGGTGATGACTGGAGAGGTGACTGCTGGGAATGGGACATTATGCAGTAACACCAGGGGATGTGTCTGGGTGATGACTGGAGAGGTGACTGCTGGGAATGGGACATTATACAGTAACACCAGGGGACGTGTCTGGGTGATGACTGGAGAGGGGACTGCTGGGAATGGGACATTATACAGTAACACCAGGGGACGTGTCTGGGTGATGACTGGAGAGGGGACTGCTGGGAATGGGGCATTATACAGTAACACCAGGGGACGTGTCTGGGTGATGACTGCCGGGAATGGGACATTATACAGTAACACCGGAGGATGTGTCCGGGTGACGACTGGAGAGGTGACTGCTGGGAATGGGACATTATACAGTAACACCGGGGGACGTGTCTGGGTGATGACTGGAGAGGTGACTGCTGGGAATGGGACATTATACAGTAACATTGGGGAATGTGTCTGGGTGATGACTGGAGAGGTGACTGCTGGGAATAGGACATTATATAGTAAGACCGGGTGACGTGTCTGGGTGATGACTGGAGAGGTGACTGCCGGGAATAGGACATTATACAGTAACACCGGGGGACGTGTCCGAGTCATGACTGGAGAGGTGACTGCTGGGAATGGGACATTATACAGTAACATCGGGGGAGGCGTCTGTGTGATGACTGAAGAGGTGACTGCTGGGAATGGGGTATTATACAGTAACACCAAGGGACGTGTGCGGATGATGACTGAAGAGGCGACTGCTGGGAATGGGACATTATACAGTAACATCGGGGGACGTGTCTGGGTGATGACTGGAGAGGTGACTGCTGGGAATGGGACATTATACAGTAACATCGGGGAACGTGTCTGGGTGATGACTGGAGAGGTGACTTCTGGAAATGGGACATTATATCGTAACACCGTGGGACGTGTCCGGGTGATGACTGGAGAGGTGACTGCTGGGAATGGCGCATTATGCACTAACACCGGGGGACATGCCTTGGTGATGACTGCAGAGGTGACTGCCGGGAATGGGGCATTATACAGTAACACCAGGGGATGTGTCCGGGTGATGACTGGAGAGGTGTCTGCTGGGAATGGGGCATTATGCAGGAACACCGGGGTGCGTGTCTGGGTGATGACTGGAGAGGTGACTTCTGGGAATGGTATATTATACAGTAACACCGGGGGACGTGTCTGGGTGATGACTGCTGGGAATGGTACATTATACAGTAACACTGGGGGAAGTGTCTGGGTGATGACTGGAGAGGTGTCTGCTGGGAATGGGACATTATACAGTAACACCGGGGGACGTGTCTGGGTGATGACTGCTGGGAATGGGACATTATACAGTAACACCAGGGGATATGTCTGGGTGATGACTGGAGAGGTGTCTGCTGGGAATGGGACATTATACAGTAACACCGGGGGACGTGTCTGGGTGATGACTGGAGAGGTGACTGCTGGGAATGGGGCATTATACAGTAACACCAGGGGATGTGTCTGGGTGATGACTGGAGTGGTGACTGCTGGGAATGGGGCATTATACAGTAACACTGTGGGACGTGTCCGGGTGATGACTGGAGAGGTGACTGCTGGGAATGGGGCATTATACAGTAACACCAGGGGATGTGTCTGGGTGATGACTGGAGAGGTGACTGCTGGGAATGGGGCATTATACAGTAACAGGGGGATGTGTCTGGGTGATGACTGGAGAGGTGACTGCTGGGAATGGGACAGTATACAGTAACACCAGGGGATGTGTCTGGGTGATGACTGGAGAGGTGACTGCTGGGAATGGGACATTATACAGTAACACCAGGGGATATGTCTGTGTGATGACTGGAGAGGTGTCTGCTGGGAATGGGACATTATACAGTAACACCGGGGGACGTGTCCAGGTGATGACTGAAAGGCGACTGCTGGGAATGGGGCATTATACAGTAACACCAGGGTACGTGTCTGGGTGATGACTGGAGAGGTGACTGCTGGGAATGGGGCATTATACAGTAACAGCGGGGGGATGTGTCTGGGTGATGACTGGAGAGGTGACTGCTGGGAATAGGACATTATACAGTAACACCAGGGGACGTGTCTGGGTGATGTCTGGAGAGGTGACTGCTGGGAATGGGACATTATACAGTAACAGCGGGGGGATGTGTCTGGGTGATGACTGGAGAGGTGACTGCTGGGAATAGGACATTATACAGTAACACCAGGGGACGTGTCTGGGTGATGACTGGAGAGGTGACTGCTGGGAATGGGGCATTATACAGTAACACCAGGGGATGTGTCTGGGTGATGACTGGAGTGGTGACTGCTGGGAATGGGGCATTATACAGTAACACCGGGGGACATGTCTGGGTGATGACTGGAGAGGTGACTGCTGGGAATGGGGCATTATACAGTAACACCAGGGGACGTGTCTGGGTGATGACTGAAGAGGTGACTGCTGGGAGTGGGACATTATACAGTAACACCAGGGGATGTGTCTGGGTGATGACTGGAGAGGTGACTGCTGGGAATGGGACATTATACAGTAACACCGGGGGACGTGTCTGGGTGATGACTGGAGAGGAGACTGCTGGGAATAGTACATTATACAGTAACACTGGGGGACGTGTCTGGTGATGACTGGAGAGGTGTCTGCTGGAAATGGGGCATTATGCAGTAACACCGGGGTGCGTGTCTGGGTGATGACTGGAGAGGTGACTGTTGGGAATGGGGCATTATACAGTAACACCAGGGAATGTGTCTGGGTGATGACTGGAGAGGTGACTGATAGTAATGGGGCATTACACAGTAACACCAGGGCACGTGTCTGGGTGATGACTGGAGAGGTGACTGCTGGGAATGGGACATTATACAGTAACACCAGGGGATGTGTCTGGGTGATGACTGGAGAGGTGACTGCTGGGAATGGAACATTATACAGTAACACCAGGGGATGTGTCTGGGTGATGACTAGAGAGGTAACTGCTGGGAATGGGACATTATACGGTAACACCAGAGGACGTGTCTGGGTGATGACTTGAGAGGTGACTGCCGGGAATGGGGCATTATACAGTAACACCAGGGGAAGTGTCTGGGTGATGACTGGAGAGGTGACTACTGGGAATGGGACATTATACGGTAACACCGGGGGATGTGTCTGGGTGATGACTAGAGAGGTAACTGCTGGGAATGGGACATTATACGGTAACACCAGAGGACGTGTCTGGGTGATGACTTGAGAGGTGACTGCCGGGAATGGGGCATTATACAGTAACACCACGGGATGTGTCTGGGTTATGACTGGAGAGGTGACTGCCGGGAATGGGGCATTATACAGTAACACCGGGGGATGTGTCTGGGTGATGACTGGAGAGGTGACTGCCGGGAATGGGGCATTATACAGTAACACCAGGGGATGTGTCTGGGTGATGATCGGAGAGGTGACTTTTGGGAATGGGACATTACACAGTAACACCAGGGGACGTGTCTGGGTGATGATTGGAGAGGTGACTGCTGGAAATGGGGCATTATACAGTAACATCTGGTGATGTGTCTGGGTGATGACTGGAGAGGTGACTGCTGGGAATGGGACATTATACAGTAACACCGGGGGATGTGTCTGGGTGATGACTGGAGAGGTGACTGCTGGGAATGGGGCATTATACAGTAACACCAGGGAATGTGTCTGGGTGATGACTGGAGAGGTGACTGCTGGGAATGGGGCATTATACTGTAACACCAGGGGATGTGTCTGGGTGATGACTGGAGAGGTGACTGCTGGGAATGGGGCATTATACAGTAACACCAGGGGATGTGTCTGTGTGATGACTGGAGAGGTGACTGCTGGGAATGGGACATTATACAGTATCACCAGGGCACGTGTCTGGGTGATGACTGGAGAGGTGACTGCTGGGAATGGGACATTATACAGTAACACCGGGGGACGTGTCTGGGTGATGACTGGAGAGGTGACTGCTGGGAATGGGACATTATACAGTAACGCCGGGGGACGTGTCTGGGTGATGACTGAACAGGTGACTGCTGGGAATGGGGAATTATACAGTAACACCAGGAGATGTGTCTGGGTGATGACTGGAGAGGTGACTGCTGGGAATGGTGCATTATACAGTAACACCAGGAAAGTGTCTGGGTGATGACTGGAGAGGTGACTGCTGGGAATGGTGCATTATACAGTAACACCAGGAAAGTGTCTGGGTGATGACTGGAGAGGTGACTGCCCGGAATGGGACATTATACAGTAACACCAGGGAATGTGTCTGGGTGATGACTGGAGAGGTGACTGCTGGGTATGGGACATTATACAGTAACACCAGGGGATGTGTCTGGGTGATGATTGGAGAGGTGACTTTTGGGAATGGGACATTACACAGTAACACCAGGGGACGTGTCTGGGTGATGATTGGAGAGGTGACTGTTGGAATGGGGCATTATACAGTAACATCTGGGGATGTGTCTGGGTGATGACTGGAGAGGTGACTGCTGGGAATAGGACATTATACAGTAACACCAGGGCACGTGTCTTGGTGGTGACTGCTGCGAATGGGACATTATACAGTAACACCATTGGAAGTGTCTGGGTGATGACTAGAGAGGTGACTGCTGGGTATGGGACATTATACAGTAACACCAGGGGACGTGTCTGGGTATTGACTGGAGAGGTGACTGCTGGGAATGGGGCATTATACAGTAACACCAGGGGGGGGGGGGTCTGTGTGATGACTGGAGAGGTGACTGCTGGGAATGGGGCATTATACAGTAACACCAGGGGGGGGGGGTCTGTGTGATGACTGGAGAGGTGACTGCTGGGAATGGGACATTATACAGTAACACCAGGGGATGTGTCTGGGTGATGACTGGAGAGGTGACTGCTGGGAATGGGACATTATACAGTAACACCAGGGGATGTGTCTGGGTGATGACTGGAGAGGTGACTGCTGGGAATGGGACATTATACAGTAACACCGGGGGACGTGTCTGGGTGATGATTGGATAGGTGACTGCTGGGAATGGGACATTATACAGTAACACCAGGGGACGTGTCTGGGTGATGACTGGAGAGGGGACTGCTGGGAATGGGACATTATACAGTAACACCAGGGGACATGTCTGGGTGATGACTGGAGAGGGGACTGCTGGGAATGGGGCATTATACAGTAACACCAGGGGATGTGTCTGGGTGATGACTGGAGAGGTGACTGCCGGGAATGGGACATTATACAGTAACACCGTGGGACGTGTCTGGGTGATGACTGGAGAGGTGACTGCTGGGAATGGGACATTATACAGTAACATAGGCGTATGTGTCTGGGTGATGACTGGAGAGGTGACTGCTGGGAATAGGACATTATATAGTAAGACCGGGTGACGTGTCTGGGTGATGACTGGAGAGGTGACTGCCGGGAATAGGACATTATACAGTAACACCGGGGGACGTGTCCGAGTCATGACTGGAGAGGTGACTGCTGGGAATGGGACATTATACAGTAACATCGGGGGAGGCGTCTGTGTGATGACTGAAGAGGTGACAGCTGGGAATGGGGTATTATACAGTAACACCAAGGGACGTGTGCGGATGATGACTGAAGAGGCGACTGCTGGGAATGGGGCATTATACTTTAACATCGGGGGACGTGTCTGGGTGATGACTGGAGAGGTGACTGCTGGGAATGGGACATTATACAGTAACATCGGGGAACGTGTCTGGGTGATGAATGGAGAGGTGACTTCTGGAAATGGGACATTATATCGTAACACCGTGGGACGTGTCCGGGTGATGACTGGAGAGGTGACTGCTGGGAATGGCGCATTATGCACTAACACCGGGGGACATGCCTTGGTGATGACTGCAGAGGTGACTGCCGGGAATGGGGCATTATACAGTAACACCAGGGGATGTGTCTGGGTGAGGACTGGAGAGGTGACTGCTGGGAATGGGGCATTATACAGTAACACCAGGGGATGTGTCCGGGTGATGACTGGAGAGGTGTCTGCTGGGAATGGGACATTATACAGTAACACCAGGGGATGTGTCCGGGTGATGACTGGAGAGGTGACTGCTGGGAGTGGGGCATTATGCAGGAACACCGGGGTGCGTGTCTGGGTGATGATTGGATAGGTGACTGCTGGGAATAGGGTATTATACAGTAACACCCGGTAATGTGTCTGGGTGATGACTGGAGAGGTGACTGATAGTAATGGGGCATTATACAGTAACACTGTGGGACGTGTCCGGGTGATGACTGGAGAGGTGACTGCTGGGAATGGGACATTATACAGTAACACCAGGGGATATGTCTGGGTGATGACTGGAGAGGTGTCTGCTGGGAATGGGACATTATACAGTAACACCGGGGGACGTGTCTGGGTGATGACTGCTGGGGATAAGGCATTATAGAGTAACACGGGGGGACGTGTCTGGGTGATGACTGGAGAGGTGACTGCTGGGAATGGGACATTATACAGTAACACCAGGGGACGTGTCTGGGTGATGACTGGAGAGGTGACTGCTGGGAATGGGGCATTATACAGTAACACCAGGGGATGTGTCTGGGTGATGACTGGAGTGGTGACTGCTGGGAATGGGGCATTATGCAGTAACACTGGGGGACGTGTCTGGGTGATGACTGGAGAGGTGACTGCTGGGAATGGGGCATTATACAGTAACACCGGGGGACGTGTCTGGGTGATGACTGGAGAGGAGACTGCTGGGAATAGTACATTATACAGTAACACTGGGGGACGTGTCTGGGTGATGACTGGAGAGGTGACTGCTGGGAATGGGACATTATATAATAACACTGGGGGACGTGTCAGGGTGATGACTGGAGAGGTGACTGCTGGGAATGGGACATTATACAGTAACACCGGGGGACGTGTCTGGGTGATGATTGGATAGGTGACTGCTGGGAATGGGACATTATACAGTAACACCAGGGGACGTGTCTGGGTGATGACTGGAGAGGCGACTGCTGGGAATGGGACATTATACGGTAACACCGGGGGATGTGTCTGGGTGGTGACTGCCGGGAATGGGACATTATACAGTAACACCATTGGAAGTGTCTGGGTGATGACTAGAGAGGTGGCTGCTGGGAATGGGACATTATACAGTAACACCGGGGGACGTGTCTGGGTGATGATTGGATAGGTGACTGCTGGGAATGGGACATTATACAGTAACACCAGGGGACGTGTCTGGGTGATGACTGGAGAGGCGACTGCTGGGAATGGGACATTATACGGTAACACCGGGGGATGTGTCTGGTTGGTGACTGCCGGGAATGGGACATTATACAGTAACATCATTGGAAGTGTCTGGGTGATGACTGGAGAGGTAACTGCTGGGAATGGGGTATTATACAGTAACACCAGGGCACGTGTCTGGGTGATGACTGGAGAGGTGACTGCTGGGAATGGGACATTATACGGTAACACCGGGGGATGTGTCTGGGTGATGACTTGAGAGGTGACTGCCGGGAATGGGGCATTATTCAGTAACACCAGGGGAAGTGTCTGGGTGATGACTGGAGAGGTGACTGCTGGGAATGGGACATTATACAGTAACACCAGGGGATGTGTCTGGGTGATGATCGGAGAGGTGACTTTTGGGAATGGGACATTACACAGTAACACCAGGGGACGTGTCTGGGTGATGATTGGAGAGGTGACTGCTGGAAATGGGGCATTATACAGTAACATCTAGTGATGTGTCTGGGTGATGACTGGAGAGGTGACTGCTGGGAATGGGACATTATACAGTAACACCAGGGCACGTGTCTGGGTGGTGACTGCTGCGAATGGGACATTATACAGTAACACCATTGGAAGTGTCTGGGTGATGACTAGAAAGGTGACTGCTGGGTATGGGACATTATACAGTAACACCGGGGGATGTGTCTGGGTGTTGACTGGAGAGGTGACTTTTGGGAATGGGGCATTATACAGTAACACCGGGAGATTTGTCTGGGTGATGACTGGAGAGGTGACTGCTGGGAATGGTGCATTATACAGTAACACCAGGGAATGTGTCTGGGTGATGACTGGAGAGGTGACTGCCCGGAATGGGACATTATACAGTAACACCAGGTAATGTGTCTGGGTGATGACTGGAGAGGTGACTGCTGGGAATGGGGCATTATACAGTAACACCCGGTAATGTGTCTGGGTGATGACTGGAGAGGCGACTGCTGGGAATGGGACATTATACAGTAACACCGGGGGAATGTGTCTGGGTGGTGACTGCTGGTAATGGGACATTATACAGTATCACCAGGGCACGTTTCTGGGTGATGACTGGAGAGGTGACTGCTGGGAATGGGACATTATACGGTAACACCAGGGGATGTGTCTGGGTGATGACTGGAGAGGTGACTGCTGGGAATGGGACATTATACAGTAACACCAGGGGATGTGTCTGGGTGATAACTGGAGAGGTGACTGCTGGGAATGGGGCATTATACAGTAACACCAGGGGATGTGTCTGGGTGATGACTGGAGAGGTGACTGCTGGGAATGGGACATTATACAGTAACACCAGGGGATGTGTCTGGGTGATGACTGGAGAGGTGACTGCTGGGAATGGGACATTATACGGTAACACCAGGGGATGTGTCTGGGTGATGACTGGAGAGGTGACTGCTGGGAATGGGACATTATACAGTAACACCGGGGTACGTGTCTGGGTGATGACTGGAGAGGTGACTGCCGGGAATGGGGCATTATACAGTAACACCAGGTAATGTGTCTGGGTGATGACTGGAGAGGCGACTGCTGGGAATGGGACATTATACAGTAACACCAGGGGATGTGTCTGGGTGATGACTGGAGAGGTGACTGCTGGGAATGGGACATTACACAGTAACACCAGGGGATGTGTCTGGGTGATGACTGGAGAGGTGACTGCTGGGAATGGGACATTATACAGTAACTCCAGGGGGATGTGTCTGGGTGATGACTGGAGAGGTGAATGCTGGGAATGGGACATTATACAGTAACACCGGGGGAATGTGTCTGGGTGATGACTGGATAGGTGACTGCTGGTAATGGGACATTATACAGTATCACCAGGGCACGTGTCTGGGTGATGACTGGAGAGTTGACTGCTGGGAATGGGGCATTTATACAGTAACACCAGGGGACGTGTCTGGGTGATGACTGGAGAGGTGTCTGCTGGGAATGGGGCATTATACAGTAACACCAGGAGATGTGTCTGGGTGATGACTGGAGAGGTGACTGCTGGGAATGGGGCATTATACAGTAACACCAGGAAAGTGTCTGGGTGATGACTGGAGAGGTGACTGCCCGGAATGGGACATTATACAGTAACACCAGGGAATGTGTCTGGGTGATGACTGGAGAGGTGACTGCTGGGTATGGGACATTATACAGTAACACCAGGGGATGTGTCTGGGTGATGATTGGAGAGGTGACTTTTGGGAATGGGACATTACACAGTAACACCAGGGGACGTGTCTGGGTGATGATTGGAGAGGTGACTGCTGGGAATGGGGCATTATACAGTAACATCTGGGGACGTGTCTGGGTGATGACTGGAGAGGTGACTACTGGGAATGGGATATTATACAGTAACACCAGGGGATGTGTCTGGGTGATGACTGGAGAGGTGACTGCTGGGAATGGGACATTATACAGTAACACCAGGGCACGTGTCTGGGTGGTGACTGCTGCGAATGGGACATTATACAGTAACACCATTGGAAGTGTCTGGGTGATGACTAGAGAGGTGACTGCTGGGTATGGGACATTATACAGTAACACCGGGGATGTGTCTGGGTGATGACTGGAGAGGTGACTGCTGGGAATGGGACATTATACAGTAACACCGGGGATGTGTCTGGGTGATGACTGGAGAGGTGACTGCTGGGAATGGGACATTATACAGTAACACCAGGGGATGTGTCTGGGTGGTGACTGCAGAGGTGACTGCTGGGAATGGGACATTATACAGTAACACCAGGGGATGTGTCTGGGTGATGACTGGAGTGGTGACTGCTGGGAATGGGGCATTATACAGTAACACCAGGGGACGTGTCTGGATGATGACTGGAGAGGTGACTGCTGGGAATGGGACATTATACAGTAACACCATTGGAAGTGTCTGGGTGATGACTTGAGAGGTGACTGCCGGGAATGGGGCATTATACAGTAACACCAGGGGAAGTGTCTGGGTGATGACTGGAGAGGTGACTGCTGGGAATGGGACATTATACAGTAACACCAGGGGATGTGTCTGGGTGATGATTGGAGAGGTGACTGCTGGGAATGGGGCATTATACAGTAACATCTGGGGACGTGTCTGGGTGATGACTGGAGAGGTGACTACTGGGAATGGGATATTATACAGTAACACCGGGGTATGTGTCTGGGTGATGACTGGAGAGGTGACTGCTGGGAATGGGACATTATACAGTAACACCGGGGGATGTGTCTAGGTGACGACTGGAGAGTTGACTGCTGGGAATGGGACATTATACAGTAACACCAGGGGATGTGTCTGTGTGATGACTGGATAGGTGACTGCTGGGAATGGGTCATTATACAGTAACACTGGGGGATGTGTCTGGGTGATGACTGGAGAGGTGACGCCTGGTAATGGGACATTATACAGTAACACCAGGGGATGTGTCTGGGTGATGACTGGAGAGGTGACTGCTGGGAATGGGGCATTATACAGTAACACCCGGGGATGTGCCTGGGTGATGACTGGAGAGGTGACTGCTGGGAATGGGACATTATACAGTAACACCAGGGGATGTGTCTGGGTGGTGATTGGAGAGGTGACTGCTGGGAATGAGACATTGTACAGTAACACCAGGGGACGTGTCTGGGTGATGACTGGAGAGGTGACTGCTGGGAATGGGACATTATACAGTAACACCAGGGGATGTGTCTGGGTGATGTCTGGAGAGGTGACTGCTGGGAATGGGACATTATACAGTAACACCAGGGGATGTGTCTGGGTGATGACTGGAGAGGTGACTGCTGGGAATGGGGCATTATACAGTAACACCGGGGTACGTGTCTGGGTGATGACTGGAGAGGTGACTGCCGGGAATGGGACATTACACAGTAACACCAGGGGATGTGTCTGGGTGATGTCTGGAGAGGTGACTGCTGGGAATGGGACATTATACAGTAACACCGGGGGAATGTGTCTGGGTGATGACTGGATAGGTGACTGCTGGTAATGGGACATTATACAGTATCACCAGGGCACGTGTCTGGGTGATGACTGGAGAGGTGACTGCTGGGAATGGGGCATTTATACAGTAACACCAGGGGACGTGTCTGGGTGATGACTGGAGAGGTGTCTGCTGGGAATGGGGCATTATACAGTAACACCAGGAGATGTGTCTGGGTGATGACTGGAGAGGTGACTGCCGGGAATGGGACATTACACAGTAACACCAGGGGATGTGTCTGGGTGATGTCTGGAGAGGTGACTGCTGGGAATGGGACATTATACAGTAACACTGGGGGAATGTGTCTGGGTGATGACTGGATAGGTGACTGCTGGTAATGGGACATTATACAGTAACACCAGGGGACGTGTCTGGGTGATGACTGGAGAGGTGTCTGCTGGGAATGGGGCATTTATACAGTAACACCAGGGGACGTGTCTGGGTGATGACTGGAGAGGTGACTGCCCGGAATGGGACATTATACAGTAACACCAGGGAATGTGTCTGGGTGATGACTGGAGAGGTGACTGCTGGGTATGGGACATTATACAGTAACACCAGGGGATGTGTCTGGGTGATGATTGGAGAGGTGACTTTTGGGAATGGGACATTACACAGTAACACCAGGGGACGTGTCTGGGTGATGATTGGAGAGGTGACTGCTGGGAATGGGGCATTATACAGTAACATCTGGGGACGTGTCTGGGTGATGACTGGAGAGGTGACTACTGGGAATGGGATATTATACAGTAACACCAGGGGATGTGTCTGGGTGATGATTGGAGAGGTGACTGCTGGGAATGGGGCATTATACAGTAACATCTGGGGACGTGTCTGGGTGATGACTGGAGAGGTGACTGCTGGGAATGGGACATTATACAGTAACACCAGGGCACGTGTCTGGGTGGTGACTGCTGCGAATGGGACGTTATACAGTAACACCATTGGAAGTGTCTGGGTGATGACTAGAGAGGTGACTGCTGGGTATGGGACATTATACAGTAACACCGGGGATGTGTCTGGGTGATGACTGGAGAGGTGACTGCTGGGAATGGGACATTATACAGTAACACCAGGGGATGTGTCTGGGTGGTGACTGCAGAGGTGACTGCTGGGAATGGGACATTATACAGTAACACCAGGGGATGTGTCTGGGTGATGACTGGAGAGGTGACTGCTGCGAATGGGGCATTATACAGTAACACCAGGGGACGTGTCTGGATGATGACTGGAGAGGTGACTGCTGGGAATGGGACATTATACAGTAACACCATTGGAAGTGTCTGGGTGATGACTTGAGAGGTGACTGCCGGGAATGGGGCATTATACAGTAACACCAGGGGAAGTGTCTGGGTGATGACTGGAGAGGTGACTGCTGGGAATGGGACATTATACAGTAACACCAGGGGATGTGTCTGGGTGATGATTGGAGAGGTGACTGCTGGGAATGGGACATTATACAGTAACACCGGGGTATGTGTCTGGGTGATGACTGGAGAGGTGACTGCTGGGAATGGGACATTATACAGTAACACCGGGGGATGTGTCTAGGTGACGACTGGAGAGTTGACTGCTGGGAATGGGACATTATACAGTAACACCAGGGTATGTGTCTGTGTGATGACTGGATAGGTGACTGCTGGGAATGGGTCATTATACAGTAACACTGGGGGATGTGTCTGGGTGATGACTGGAGAGGTGACGCCTGGTAATGGGACATTATACAGTAACACCAGGGGATGTGTCTGGGTGATGACTGGAGAGGTGACTGCTGGGAATGGGGCATTATACAGTAACACCCGGGGATGTGCCTGGGTGATGACTGGAGAGGTGACTGCTGGGAATGGGACATTATACAGTAACACCAGGGGATGTGTCTGGGTGGTGATTGGAGAGGTGACTGCTGGGAATGAGACATTGTACAGTAACACCAGGGGACGTGTCTGGGTGATGACTGGAGAGGTGACTGCTGGGAATGGGACATTATACAGTAACACCAGGGGATGTGTCTGGGTGATGTCTGGAGAGGTGACTGCTGGGAATGGAACATTATACAGTAACACCAGGGGATGTGTCTGGGTGATGACTGGAGAGGTGACTGCTGGGAATGGGACATTATATAGTAACACCGGGGGATGTGTCTGGGTGATGACTGGAGAGGTGACTGCCGGGAATGGGACATTACACAGTAACACCAGGGGAAGTGTCTGGGTGATGACTGGAGAGGTGACTGCTCGGAATGGGGCATTATACAGTAACACTAGGGGATGTGTCTGGGTGGTGACTGGAGAGGTGACTGCTGGGAATGGGGCGTTATGCAGTAACACCAGGGAATGTGTCTGGGTGATGACTGGAGAGGTGACTGCCCGGAATGGGACATTATACAGTAACACCGGGGGATGTGTCTGGGTGATGACTGGTGATTTGACTGCTGGGAATGGGACATTATACAGTAACACCGGGGGATGTGTCTGGGTGATGACTGGAGAGGTGACTGCCGGGAATGGGACATTACACAGTAACACCAGGGGAAGTGTCTGGGTGATGACTGGAGAGGTGACTGCTGGGAATGGGGCATTATACAGTAACACTAGGGGATGTGTCTGGGTGGTGACTGGAGAGGTGACTGCTGGGAATGGGGCGTTATGCAGTAACACCAGGGAATGTGTCTGGGTGATGACTGGAGAGGTGACTGCCCGGAATGGGACATTATACAGTAACACCGGGGGATGTGTCTGGGTGATGACTGGAGAGGTGACTGCTGGGAATGGGGCATTATACAGTAACACCAGGGGACGTGTCTGGGTGATGACTGGAGAGGTGGCTGCTGGGAATGGGGCATTATACAGTAACACCAGGGGATGTGTCTGGGTGATGACTGTATCACTGTGTGTGTCAGGTTCCTATAAGGTGTCAGGATGTCACTGTCTATGTCTCCATGCAGGAGGAGGAGTATATAGAGGAACACAGGGGTCTCTACAAGGACGTGATGATGGAGAATCACCGGCCCCTCACATCACTGGGTAAGAGGAGACTGTCATGTATTGTACAGGGGAGAGCAGGTATGGGGGCCCCTATATACACATATCATCTGATAATCACATATATACACTGTACTCAGTCACTGTGTGTCTCCTACAGATGGGCCCAGTAACAAAGATACCCCAGAGAGATGTCCCCGTCCTCTGTATTCCCAGGACTGTACAGAGGAGAATCATAGGATCCTACAGGAGGATCAGGTAGGTGGGATTTAGAGTCTCCTCAATATACCAAAGTGACTGTCTCTATATGATCTGTAGAGAAGCTGTGCGTCTTATACACTGATATTATACTGTTTCACCTCAGTTTAATCTAATACTATGCAAATGTCATTATATTGGGTTTGTTTTCTTTAGGTAGAACGTCTGTCTGATATTAAAACAGAAGATATAGCGGGAGAAGAAGAGACGTATGTGACTGATATAAAGGCAGAAGATATAGAGGGAGAAGAAGAGACGTATGTGACTGATATAAAGGCAGAAGATATAGAGGGAGAAGAAGAGACGTATGTGACTGATATAAAGGCAGAAGATATAGAGGGAGAAGAAGAGACGTATGTGACTGATATAAAGCCAGAAGATATAGAGGAAGAAGAAGAGACGTATGTGACTGATATAAAGCCAGAAGATATAGAAGGAGAAGAAGAGACGTATGTGACTGATATAAAGGCAGAAGATATATCTGGAGAAGAAGAGACGTATGTAGCTGATATAAAGGCAGAAAATATAGAAGGAGAAGAAGAGACGGATGTGAGGGGTGATCAGCAGTGTAAGGAGGAGGAGATCCCTACAGATATCAGCACAGGTGAGTAATAAACACTTATTACAGAAGTCACATATTCTCATTGCGCAGTCACTACAGCAATCTCTTATTCTACACCCTCCTCCACCAATAGCCCTTTTCTCAGTTGAGTATATATATAACACAAGGTTATCCATGAAAAACATCACATGAAGAGAGTTATTACACACATCACTATAATGTTATTAATAGTAGTAAGCAGATGTTTATTATTAGGGATATATATATATAGATAGATATCATTTTTTATTAGCAGGGGCGCACACGTAATGGTGTAACACAAAACGTGTAGAAAAATGTTGATACACAGTTTCTCCCAAAAATAGGAATTGCAACTATTTGACGCTCCTCATTTCGTATAGCAGCTTTTTAATCAATGATCTCATCAAATAACAAAATAGGTAGTGGAGAGGAACATAGCGCCCACAAGTGGCTATTAATGGTTTTATTACTGAGAGTGTACACCTGGATTGACCAATGAGCAGGGCAGCACACTGGGATTGACCGATGAGTAGAGAGGCACAGCCGAACCCCGGGATTGACAAGCAGGGCAGGACACTGGGATTGACCGATGAGCAGTGAGGCACAGCCGAACACCAGGATTGACCGAAGAGCAGGGCAGAACAGCGGGATTGACCGATGAGCAGAGAAACACAGCCGAACACTGGGATTGACCGATAAGCAGAGATGTAAAGCAGGACAGCTACCTGGGAACACCGGGATGGACCGTTGACGACAGCGGTGCATCTACTAATGGTAGTTGTTGGAGCCAGGCGGTGCTATGGATGGAGTTGGCACTGGAGTCCAGAATAACTAGGAGCAGGATTGCAGACTGTATGAACAACAAAGCACTGGCCAGTGCTGGGAGACTGGCTTTATACCCCTGGCTGGATGGTGATTGGCCATGGCATTCAGCTGACGGCAGAGTGGCTCTGGATTGGATCCAGGCTTGTCAGCTGACCTGGACTGTCATGGCTGCTCCCAGTGCTGGCCTTGGTGGGAAACCAGCATTTTGGGACCACATGAAGGCAGTAATGGCCGCAGAGTCAGCTGAGACTGTATCTTGTGACACTGGAGTCAGAAAAGCATGTAGTATAATGACAACATGGACAATCCTCAATGATTGCTGTGTAGGCACAGCATGGAGAGACTTGCTGAATTCAGTATTCACACAGAAGGTTAATCAGCACAGGGGCAGCTCGTTAGCAGCTCAGGGAACTCATGGTACTAGTGAACTGTTTAGCCCAGTGAGCAGAAAACACGCAGGATCCAGGACATATATATATATATATGAAACAAAGGTTAGGGTATTAAAGCAACCTTAGGTGTCTCGATTTCTATCAAATTCTGACAGATAAAAAGTATAACATGAATTTATTTAGACAGAGGTAGCAAATAAAAGTATATTACATAAAATTGCTAAAATAGCACAGAATAAATGAATCACACTTAGGGGTAAATTTACTAAGGTGGGAGATTTTTAGAACCGGTGATGTTGCCCATAGCAACCAATCAGATTATATCTATTATCTGCTAGAAGCAGCTAGAAAAATGGTAAGAAGAATCTGATTGGTTGCCATGGGCAACATCACCGGTTCTAAAAATCTCCCACCTTAGTAAATTTACCCCTTAGAATGGATAATCCTGCACAAACAATCAATAAAAGGTGACACTTAAAGTTAATTAAAAGTCAATTAAATTGTAATAGCAAAAAAGGCAGAAAGATAAAAAGAAAGTGATTAAAAAAATAAAAAAGAGAGAAAAACAAATACTTTGTATTTAAAATAAAGGAAGATGCTTATCTTTATATAGAGAGGTGCAGTCTGGGAAGGACCAACGCGTTTCGTCAGATAGACTTCATCAAGGGTGTATTGGTGTGAGAGGAATCCTTACTTATACCCAGATGAATTAGTAAGATAATTATGACATCACTTCCTGTTTGTCAGGTGTGGTTTAGCAATGAACATGAAAATGTTAATTTGGAAAGTGGCAGAGTGATATAAATGTCAGGGCAGCACAATATATAAGTAGACAAAGTTATATTGTAAAAATAAAATAATTTTCTTCTTTCCGCCTTTTTTGTTATTACAATTTAATTGACTTTAACTTCAAGTGTGACACCAGATCTGGGGCTGGATCCGGCATTTGTACTGTTGGAGCAGCCTCTGATGCGTTTGGAACCCATTGGTAGTTGCTGGGCACCCTAAATGCCTGCGGCCCCGATTTATCATGATCAACTTTTGGCCACTGTTCTTCCGCTGAGATTCTTGGTGTCCATGCGCCTTCCACTGTAGATGGATACTACTCACTGTCTACAAGGGATCACCAACTAATGCCACCACCCCATCTAGGCTATGACCATGTTCTCAGCCAAAAACAATGGCTCCCTTTTGCTAAGTCATGTACACGTCTCATGGGTCCACCTGAAAAAGAAACAATATCTCAACAAATTCACATTGTATCAACATCTCCTCAGATCTTCACAATGATCATCCAATAGTTTGTGTCACCATCTACACGCATGTTTATTTATTTCAATATATAAATATATATATACATATACACACACTCACACATTATCAAAAGATATACTCTGCTTTTAGTCAGTTGGATCCAGCATCTGATGCAGATAAAAGTCCTGGGAATCTTCTCCCTGTTCTCCAAGACCTGGATAATCAAAGAAATGTACGGCCAGTATATTGCTATCTCCAGCTAGGGCAGCACGGATGGTGTGACGGTTAGCATTACTGCCTCACAGTACTGAGATCATGGGTTCAGTTCCCACCATGGCCCTAACTGTGTGGAGTTTGCATATTCTCCCCGTACTTGCATGGGTTTCCTCCCACAATCTAAAAGCTATACTGGTAGGGTAACAATCCTTAGTGTGTAAGCATGTGTGTATGGCAGGCTAGATGGGACAAGTGCCGTCACAGTCTATGTATTTATGTTTCCAATGCATGATCCTCCACGCCCTTTTTATCCCCTAGGCGTGGTACCGGTGCCTCCTCATTGTCTTATACATAGAATACCGGCATTCATCTCCTACTTTATTCAGCGGCAGGGGGTAGCACTGTCCCAATAATAAGAGTTATAACGCTGATATAAACTTACACTAATATCACTGTTTCCCCCATTACCATGTTTCTAGTACGGGATTTGACTTAATAACTTATTCTAAGGTGAAGCGGGGGATGGTAACGGAAATAGAATAAATGGGATGCAGTTGGCATCCTGAGGTTCAAGATACCGGCGGTCAGATCACCGCCACTGGAATCCCGAATACCGACAATTAGAAACCTGAACATAAGTATGCCAGGTTATGCTGCTGGATGGGAGGATAAGGGTTAGGATTGCGGGTAGGGAGGGTTAGTGGAAGGGGCAGGGTTATGTGGCTGGATGGGAGGATTAGGGTTAGGCTGTGGGAAGGGATGGAAAGGGTAAGGGTTAGGCTGCTGGACAAGATGATTAGGGTTAGGCAGAGGGTTGGAAGGGTTAGTGGAAGGGGTAGGGTTAGGCTGTTGGTAGGGCTAGGCTGCTGGATGGAAGGATAAGGGTTAGGCTGTGGGTAGGGAGGGGAAGGGTAGGGTTAGGCTGCTGGACGGGAGGATTAGGGTTAGGCTGTGGGTAGGGAGGGGAAGGGTAGGGTTAGGCTGCTGGACGGGAGGATTAGGGTTAGGCTATGGGTAGGGAGGCTTAGTGGAAAGGGTATGGTTAGGCTGCTGGATGGAAGGATAAGGGTTAGCCTATGGGTAGGGGGTGGAAGGGGTAGGGTTAGGCTGCTGGACCGGTGGATTAGGGTTAGGCTGCTGGATGGAAGGATAAGGTTTAGGCTGCGGGTAGCGAGGGTTAATGGAAAGGTTAGGGTTAGGCTGCTGGACGGGAGGATTAGGGTCAGGTTGCGGGTAGGAAGGGTTAGGCTGCTGGACAGAAGGATTAGGGTTAGGCTGTGGGTAGGGAGGGTTAGGGTTAGGCTGCTGGACGGGAGGATTAGGGTTAGGCTGTGGGTAGGGAGGGTTAGTGGAAAGGGTAGGGTTAGGCTGCTGGACGAGAGGATAAGGGTTAGGATTGCTGGTAGGGAGGGTTAGTGGAAAGGGTAGGGTTAGGCTGCTGGACGGGAGGATAAGGGTTAGGCTGTGGGTAGGGAGGGTTAGTGGAAAGGGTAGGGTTAGGCTGCTGGACGGAAGGATAAGGGTTTGGCTGTGGGTAGGGAGGGGAAAGGGCAGGGTTAGTTTACCTGCTGCAAAGTGTCAGGATTCTGACCATCGGGATGCAGCTGTCTGTATTATGACTGTCCGGATCCCGTACCCATCCTGAATAAACATACCGTATTGCAGTATCACACACTTGCTCTGATGATAATAATATAACCCTCCAAGCGCTGGGACTAAAGCCGAGAACTCAGTCCTCTTACTATAAATCGCTTAGTCCACGGAATCTGCTCAATGTGGATAATCCAGACGTTTTTCCTAAGCAATTATCAGTTCCCAAGCAGCATAATCACAGACTAACACAAGGTTATTATACATTCTGTACCACATATACAATAACAGGAATGAGCCTTCCAGTGGGCTATAGAGAGCAGTAGGATGTAATAGTGCTCAGCTGGTAACAGGGAAAAGCCGGTCACCCTCTGCGCTGAGAGTTGTGAGGGCGTCTGAGTCCCCCGGTACCTCTGTACTGTCTGCTGGTCTATTCTATCCGCGTGTTCCTGGCTGATACTATAAACAGTTACACGGCCACCGCCTCCTCTCTGATCTATGTCTGAATTCTGTGTGCGCACGGCATGGATACACTGCGGCTTTGGAGGTATAAATGCCGGCGGTGCAGATGAAGAAGTCACTGACAGCTGCCGCTCCCCTCCCGGTAATCGACCCCAGACGTAATATACAATGCAGCGTCTCCTGCCTCTAGGTTCTGTAGCTTACCATTGTGATGGGTCTCGGTGATATGATGCAAGTTGAGAACTGAGCTCACTACCAGAGATCGCCAGTCTGCTGCTTGTATCAGGCCTGGATGTCGCAAATGGCGCTCTGCGCTTTCATGGTCACTGCATCATGGAGGTAACTGGATTCAGAGGACCATGCCGTAGATAAGACCCAGAACCGCTTCATAGTTCCCAGTTTCTAAAGCAGAGTATGGATAAATTTAAGGTTGTATCTGTTTAAGGATGAAGAAATACAAAATTGGTCTCTAAGGTAGGTACTGGCCTTGCTAGTATAGAGACCTCATAAATAGAAAAGACTAAGCGTTGCTTTGTAACTCATGAGGAAACTGATTATGGGAATTCTGTACGGATGTCCTGGAGAAGGTATCCAGACAATCCCTGTGTACAGAGTGGGGATCATGTAAGGAGGGATAGAATTCCTGTAAGCGGTTTCTTTGAACACCTTGTGTTTTAGAAGGGTCTATGGCATTAGGTGGAGTGACTAGAGGAATGGTCTGGTTATGGCCCTGGGCAGAGGAACGATACAGTTATGCCCCTGGGAGGCAGGAACGGTTTGGTTACGTCTGGGGAAATGGTATGGTTATGCTCCTGGGCAGAGAAACAGGTTTTGCCTGGGGAAAGAGTCTGGTTAGGCCCCTGTGTGGAGGAACAATCTGGTCCTGCCACTGAGCAGGAGAAGTCTGGTTATGCTTCTGGGCAGAATGGTCTGGTTAAGTCATGGTTTAGTTAGGACCTTTTTTCGAAGGGGATTGGTCTGGTTAGGCCCCTGGGCAGAAGAATAGTCTAGTTGGGACCTTTTGCGAAGGGGATTGGTCTGGTTAGGCCCCTGGGCAGAAGAATAGTCTAGTTGGGACCTTTTGCGAAGGGGATTGGTCTGGTTAGGCCCCTGGGCAGAAGAATAGTCTAGTTGGGACCTTTTGCGAAGGGGATTGGTCTGGTTAGGCCCCTGGGCAGAAGAATAGTCTACTTGGGACCTTTTTCGAAGGGGATTGGTCTGGTTAGGCCCCTGGGCAGAAGAATAGTCTAGTTGGGACCTTTTTCGAAGGGGATTGGTCTGCTTAGGCCCCTGGGCAGAAGATGCTCTGTCAAATAAAATGCCTAGCTGATATCCCATTTATAGGGTCAATAGCTTCTGGAGAGAAATTAAGTGATACTAAAATTCTCTGGTGAATGGGACGGTGTAATTATTCTCATTCTCCATCACAGAGAAGGAAACTATAGGTCAGTAAGACAATACACAAGGAAACTATAGGTCAGTAAGACAATAGAGTAAGAAACTATAGGTCAGTGAGACAAGAGTAAACGGTATAAAAGCCCTTTCAAGTGAGTTCCTTCTAACACCGCATAACTGTATAGACATTTGCACGCGCAATCAAAAATTAGTAAAATGTATGGGGAATTATTACCAATAACTTTTTGCAGGTAGTAGGACACAGAGTTTTTGTGATCAACTGAATCCCCTCCCCCCCCATAAAGTGTTTATAGTATGACACTCTATTGAGCATACCACTGGAGTAAACTCTGCCACAATAAATTTAGTGTGTAATTTAGCCCATCCTTGTATGGTGTAAAATATTAATATATCTTCTCTTACATCCCTAAGGTATACTGGAGTCACATTATACAATATACATGCCGATTTTTAACAAATAAACAAATGTTTATTACTTTATTCACTTTTATACATTTACCTTTGCTTTTAATATATCACTGATTTATCTTACCTACTTTCCTGTACTTAAAGGTTATATATTATTTATTAGTGCGCACACAGGACAGCACTTTCTGTTCTTTGGTGTTTTATTGTTTTTTTTATTATTGCACAGCTCATGTCACCTCTAGTAATCCCACATGAGCGTCCATGTCACCTCTAGTAATCCCACATGAGCGTCCATGTTACCTCTAGTAATCCCACATGAGCGCCCACGTCACCTCTAGTAATCACACATGAGCGTCCATGTCACCTCTAGTAATCCCACATGAGCGTCCATGTCACCTCTAGTAATCCCACATGAGCGTCCATGTCACCTCTAGTAATCCCACATGAGCGTCCATGTTACCTCTAGTATTCCCACATGGGTGTCCATGTTACCTCTAGTAATCCCACATGAGCGTCCATGTTACCTCTAGTAATACCACATGAGCGCCCATGTCACCTCTAGTAATCCCACATGAGCGTCCATGTCACCTCTAGTAATCCCACATGAGCGTCCACGTCACCTCTAGTAATCACACATGAGCGTCCATGTCACCTCTAGTAATCCCACATGAGCGTCCATGTCACCTCTAGAAATCCCACATGAGCGGCCGTGTCACCTCTAGTAATCCCACATGAGCGTCCGTGTCACCTCTACTAATCTCACATGAGCGTCCGTGTCACCTCTAGTAATCCCACATGAGCGTCCATGTTACCTCTAGTAATCCCACATGAGCGCCCATGTCACCTCTAGTAATCCCACATGAGCGTCCATGTCACCTCTAGTAATCCCACATGAGCGCCCGTGTCACCTCTAGTAATCCCACATGAGCGTCCATGTCACCTCTAGTAATCCCACATGAGCGTCCACGTCACCTCTAGTAATCACACATGAGCGTCCACGTCACCTCTAGTAATCCCACATGAGCGTCCATGTCACCTCTAGTAATCCCACATGAGCGTCCATGTCACCTCTAGTAATCCCACATGAGCGTCCTTGTTACCTCTAGTAATCCCACATGAGCGTCCTTGTTACCTCTAGTAATCCCACATGAGCGCCCATGTCACCTCTAGTAATCCCACATGAGCGTCCATGTCACCTCTAGTAATCCCACATGAGCGTCCACGTCACCTCTAGTAATCACACATGAGCGTCCATGTCACCTCTAGTAATCCCACATGAGCGTCCATGTCACCTCTAGTAATCCCACATGAGCATCCATGTCACCTCTAGTAATCCCACATGAGCATCCATGTCACCTCTAGTAATCCCACATGAGCATCCATGTCACCTCTAGTAATCCCACATGAGCGTCCATGTCACCTCTAGTAATCCCACATGAGCGTCCATGTCACCTCTAGTAATCCCACATGAGCGTCCATGTTACCTCTAGTCCCACATGAGCGCCCATGTCACCTCTAGTAATCCCACATGAGCGCCCATGTCACCTCTAGTAATCCCACATGAGCGTCCATGTCACCTCTAGTAATCCCACATGAGCGCCCATGTCACCTCTAGTAATCCCACATGAGCGTCCATGTCACCTCTAGTAATCCCACATGAGCGTCCATGTCACCTCTAGTAATCCCACATGAGCGTCCATGTCACCTCTAGTAATCCCACATGAGCGTCCATGTCACCTCTAGTAATCCCACATGAGCGTCCATGTCACCTCTAGTAATCCCACATGAGCGTCCATGTCACCTCTAGTAATCCCACATGAGCGTCCATGTCACCTCTAGTAATCCCACATGAGCGTCCATGTTACCTCTACTAATCCCACATGAGCGTCCGTGTCACCTATAGTAATCCCACATGAGCGTCCATGTTACCTCTAGTAATCCCACATGAGCGTCCATGTTACCTCTAGTAATCCCACATGAGCGTCCGTGTCACCTATAGTAATCCCACATGAGTGTCCATGTCACCTCTAGTAATCCCACATGAGCGTCCATGTCACCTCTAGTAATCCCACATGAGCGTCCATGTTACCTCTAGTAATCCCGGGATCGGGATCGGCGGGATCCCGGGATTTGGGCCCAAAAATGCCGGGATTTGAATCCCGGGATTGGAGCATCCAATCCGGGGATTCACGGGATTGCACTGCGCATGTGCGGGAGGGAGTGTGTGTAAGTAATACTACTTACACTCAGGCGGGCGGCAGCCATAGACGAATGCTGAACGCGGCGACACGTCAAATGTGGCGTCGGCCGCCAGCCAAACAGAGCTGGCGGACCGGCAGCCAATCAGGGAAGCTGCCGCGGCAGCCAATCAGGAGCGACTGCTACGGCCGCTTCCCTGATTGGCTGCTGGTCCGCCAGCTCTGGTTGGCTGGCGGCCGGCGCTCCATTTGAAATGCCGCCGTGTTCAGTGTGTCCATGGCTGGCGCCCACCTAATAGTAAGTGTTATTACTTACACCCAGCCTCCCTCCCGCGCCGCTACCAACCCTCCCCGCTACCTACTGTACACCCTCCCACCCAGCTACCTACAACCTCCGCACGCTAACTACACCCTCCCGCCCAGCTACCTACAACCTCTGCACCGCTACTTACACCCTCCCGCCCAGCTACCTACACCTTCCTGCACTGCTACCTACAGCCTCCCTCCCTTCCCCGCCGCTACCTACACCCTCCCACACCGCTACCTACCCTCCAGCGCTGCTCCCTACACCCTTCTTCACTGATCCCTACTGCATCCCGGGATTGATTGTTTTTCAATCCCGAATCCCGGGATTGAAAAAACGGACCGGGATTGGCCTCCCTACTCCAGTCTAAACATCCTAGCTTTTTTTCTCTGACGTCCTAGTGGATGCTGGGAACTCCGTAAGGACCATGGGGAATAGCGGCTCCGCAGGAGACTGAGCACAAAAGTAAAGCTTTAGGACTACCTGGTGTGCACTGGCTCCTCCCCCTATGACCCTCCTCCAAGCCTCAGTTAGATTTTTGTGCCCGAACTGTTAGGCGCCGGGGTCCGCTCGGCCGTGCGGCCCGGCGCCTAGCAACCAGGGACGCCGTGCGCGTTCAGCCGCCGGCTCCCTGGCAACGCTAAGACGCCGGGCGCACGGAGCCGCTCTGACCTTAGCAACGGGGACGCCACGTTCAGCCGCGTTCCCCGTTGCTGGGTCTATTCTCATTACCCTGATTATGTGCTGGCCGTGCAGCATGCAAGCTGCACGGCATTTCTATTTGATTGTCCTGTCTGGATCCTGATTGGAGGGTGCCTGAATAAAGGCACCCTCAGGACTTCTTACAGACGCCGGTGATAGCTTCCTGTTTGCCTGTGTCTGCTGCAGAGAGTTCCCAGTCCCGGTCTTTTCGGTTGTTCCTGTCCTCAGAGATCCTGTACTCGGAAGTTACCATCTGTTCCTGGAGTCTGACCGAGCACCTTTAACATCTGGTGGTGTTCGTGAGTCGCGGCGCAGCCGTGTGTTGCGGCTTGTCCGCTTCTGTTTATTATTTTGTTTAATTGTGTTCTGGAGCTTTGCGGAGGATTCCGCTTCCACAGATCCACTCTGGTGTCCGGCGGTGCCGGATAGGAGTGTCGGATCAGTGGATCCTTGGTTGTCCTTTTTCCTGGCGGCTAGTCCGCGCATACCTTTTGATTTAGTTAGTTAGCTTGTAACCCCTGGCCTGGTTGCTTAGTCAGAGGGCCCCTTGTTATCACCCTGTCTCGGACTTCCCCTTGTCTCCCATTAAGACCTGCGGGGGCATCGGGGTTGGGCAGACATAATCCGCCCTTCGAACGCGGCTGCCATGGGCTCAAGCAACCATAGTCTCGCAGGGGATTTCTGATAACACGGGCGAGACAACGGAGTTAGGGCGCCAGGGGTTACTAGGCTATCCAGCTCCCACAACCAGCTTATTTTCCTGTACTCAGATCCCTGCCATAAGATCTCCTCCGGTCTGGAGTACAGGAATCATAACATTATCACCGGCCTACAAAAGAAAAGATTTAACTTACAGTAAATTTTTTCACTTTTTAGTTGGGAGATTTTTGTCGGCCTTATGAATCCCACCGGTGTTGGGCCAAACCCTGGCCAGCTTCTTGTTAGTCAGATTCAGGAACTTACTCAGATGGTTCAGGATCTGTCCCTCCGGGTGAGGTCACAGGAAGATCTGTTACGGACTTCCCCGAGGGTCATCCCTGAACCAAAAATGCATCTGCCTGACCGTTTTTCTGGGGATAGAAAACAGTTTTTTCATTTTAAAGAATCTTGCAAACTGTATTTTCGTTTAAGACCAGTTACCTCAGGTACAGAGGCTCAGCGGGTTGGGATTATTATTTCTCTACTTCAGGGGGATCCTCAGACCTGGGCTTTTGGTTTAAAGACAGACGATCCGGCCTTATCGTCTGTAGACGCCTTTTTAAAATCTTTAGGGCTATTGTATGACGACCCTGATAGAGAGGCGTCCGCAGAAAGTCAGTTGCGTGCTCTTAGACAGGGTAGGAATCCCGCAGAGAATTATTGTACGGAGTTTCGCCGTTGGTCGAACGACTGTGGCTGGAATGACCCAGCCCTGCGCAGTCAGTTTCACCTCGGCTTATCGGAATCTATAAAAGACAGTCTCCTCCAGTATCCCGCTCCTGAGACCCTCGATAACCTCATGGAGCTATCTATTAAAATAGATCGTCGGCTCAGAGAGCGGAGGGCTGAAAAAGGGGCATCTGTCGGGTCCTCTCCCTGGGTTCCTTCCATTCCTGTAGACATAGAGGAGCCTATGCAGATTGGTCTCTCCAAATTGTCTCCGGAAGAAAGAACCAGGAGGCAAAATTATGGTCTGTGTTTATACTGCGGAGGTAAGGGACATTTTGCCCGTAGTTGTCCAAACAAGTTGGGAAACTTCCTGACCAAGTGAATTGTGAGGGGGTTCACTTTGGTCTGCAGCTCATCTCCTCAAATAATTCACTGTTGGTTCCTGCTAAAGTTTCCTATGGCAGCCTCTGTTCCTCGGTCTCTGCTTTTGTGGACAGTGGAGCTGCAGGAAACTTTATGGATTTAACATGGGCCAAGGCCTTAGGTATTCCTCAGCTAACCTTAGGTAGGTGTATCACCATGCATGGTTTAGATGGGAGTCCTTTATCCAATGGGGTTATTTCTCTATGTACACCTCCTGTTTTGCTCTCGGTGGGAGCTCTGCATTCTGAAAAAATTGAGTTTTTCCTTACCCATTGTCCAGCAGTTCCTGTGGTTCTGGGTCATCCTTGGCTGGCCTTTCATAATCCCGTCATTGATTGGCAGTCTGGGGAGATCCTACAATGGGGTACCATCTGTGATAAAGAATGTATTACGCTTCCTATCCGAGTAGCTGCCGCCAGTTCCGCACATATTCCTGGGGAATACCAGGATTTTGTTGATGTGTTTTCCAAGGGCAATGCGGATATTTTGCCTCCCCATAGGCCTTATGATTGTGCCATTGAGTTAATTCCTGGTGCCACGTTGCCTAAAGGAAGGTTATATGCATTGTCTGGTCCTGAAACTGTGGCCATGAATGAGTATGTGAAAGAAAGCCTTGGGAAAGGGTTTATCAGGCCATCTAAATCCCCTTTAAGTGCAGGTTTCTTCTTCGTAGAGAAGAAGGATGGTTCACTCAGACCCTGCATTGACTTTAGAGCTTTGAATAAAATCTCAGTAAAGAATACTTACCCTCTGCCGCTGATCTCTGTCCTCTTTGATCAGCTACGTTCGGCTGTTATTTTTTCTAAGATTGATCTTAGAGGAGCATATAACCTCATCAGAATCAGGTCAGGGGATGAGTGGAAAACGGCATTTAGTACTCAGTCGGGCCACTATGAGTATCTGGTCATGCCATTCGGCCTATCTAACGCTCCGGCAGTTTTCCAGGATCTCATTAATGATGTGCTCCGTGAGTTTCTGGGAAGATTCGTCGTGGTCTATTTAGACGATATTTTGATATATTCTGACTCCGTGGAACAACATGTTACCCAGGTGCGTCAGGTGCTAAAGAGATTACGTGAAAATCACTTATATGCCAAGCTGGAGAAGTGTGAATTTCATGTCACGGAAGTATCCTTTTTAGGGTACATTATTTCCCCTCGGGGATTCCGAATGGAACCAAAAAAGCTCCAAGCCATCCTTAGTTGGGCGCAACCCACCAATTTAAAAGCAATTCAGCGCTTTTTAGGGTTTGCAAACTACTATAGAAGATTTATTCACTCTTTCTCTGACCTAGTTGCTCCCATTGTGGCACTTACTAAGAAGGGAGCAGATCCTACCAATTGGTCATGTGAAGCGGAGTTATCTTTTCAGGCCTTAAAACAAGCCTTTGTCTCAGCCCCTGTCCTTAGACATCCCAACCCAGAATTACCTTTCATTATTGAGGTGGATGCCTCGGAGGTTGGAGTAGGGGCTATCCTTTCTCAGAAGGATCCAGATTCCCTTGAGTTACATCCTTGTGCCTTTATGTCCAGGAAATTCTCATCTGCAGAATCCAACTACGATGTTGGTAACCGGGAATTGCTGGCTATTAAATGGGCTTTCGAGGAGTGGAGACATTGGCTTGAAGGAGCTACCCACACCATTTCAGTTTTGACTGATCACAAAAATCTTCAATACATTGAATCGGCTAAACGACTGAATGCCCGACAGGCTCGTTGGGCTTTATTTTTTACTCGTTTCAAATTCATTATCACCTTCAGACCAGGTTCCAAGAATACCAAGGCAGATGCCCTGTCACGCAGTTTCCTTCCGGTTCAAGACAACAGTCCTGTTACTCCCATACTTCCGCCTTCAGTCATTCAGGCAGGTCTCACACAGGATGTATTTTCCCAATTAAAGCTGCTTCAACATCAAGCTCCGGGAAATACTCCTGCTAGTCGTCTTTTTGTTCCTGAGTTTTTGAGAGCAACTGTTTTGGCGGAATTTCATGATAGCAAAGTTGCAGGGCATCCGGAAATCGCTAAGACTTTGGAATTAGTATCCCGCTCAGTATGGTGGCCTGGTCTTTCCAAAGACATTAAAGAGTTTGTTTTTTCGTGTCAGGTCTGTGCACAGCATAAAGTTCCCCGTTCTTTGCCTATTGGTCAACTTATGCCCTTGAAAGTTCCTCTTAGGCCATGGTCGCATATCTCCATGGATTTTGTGGTGGATCTCCCTCTGTCAGCCGGATGCCGAGTCATATGGGTGGTAGTGGACCGTTTTAGCAAGATGGCCCATTTTATTGCTCTTCCCCGATTGCCATCTGCCCAGGGATTGGCAGTCTTGTTCCTCCGTCATGTTTTCAGACTCCATGGGTTACCCACTGATATTGTTTCTGACAGGGGTCCACAATTCATTGCGCAATTTTGGAAGTCTTTTTGTGCTTCATTAAAGATGAAATTATCATTAACCTCCGGCTATCATCCACAATCCAATGGACAGACTGAGCGAGTTAACCAATCTCTAAAACAATATTTGCGTTTATACTCGGCCAAACTCCAAAATGACTGGTCTGAGTTTCTTCCATTGGCGGAGTTTGCTTATAATAATGCCTGTCATTCCTCCACCAATGTGTCTCCATTTTTTGCAGTTTTTGGTTTCCACCCCAGAGCTAATTCATTTTTCAACATTCCTCTGTCTCCTCTCTGGCCCTGACCTCTCATCTTAAACTTATTTGGAAAAAAGTGCACCTGGCTCTCAGAAAAGCAGCTTTCCGGGAAAAAAAATTTTCTGACAGGCTCCGGCGGCCGTGCACTTTTAAAGTAGGAGACAGGGTGTGGTTGTCGACTCGCAACATCAAACTTCGACAAACCTCAGCCAGATTGGGTCCTAGATATATTGGACCATTTCTCATTATCAAAAAAGTCAATCCAGTTGCTTTCCGGTTACGTTTACCAAAAACTTTACGGATCGGAAATACCTTCCATTGCTCATTGCTTAAACCATATGTTTCGTCCAGCAGATTTCCTCGTAAAAAATCTCAGGGGAGATCACCAGTTAATGTACAGGGTCAGCAAGAGTTCTTGGTTGAGAAGGTTCTCGATTCCAAGTTGTCCCGGGGTCGGCTTTATTTTTTGGTGCATTGGAGAGGTTATGGGCCAGAGGAAAGGTCGTGGGTCCTGGATGAAGACCTTCATGCCCCAAAGCTCAAAAGGGCATTTTTTCGTGAATTTCCTCGGAAACCTGGCTTTAGGGGTTCCTTGACCCCTCCTCAAGGGGGGGGTACTGTTAGGCGCCGGGGTCCGCTCGGCCGTGCGGCCCGGCGCCTAGCAACCAGGGACGCCGTGCGCGTTCAGCCGCCGGCTCCCTGGCAACGCTAAGACGCCGGGCGCACGGAGCCGCTCTGACCTTAGCAACGGGGACGCCACGTTCAGCCGCGTTCCCCGTTGCTGGGTCTATTCTCATTACCCTGATTATGTGCTGGCCGTGCAGCATGCAAGCTGCACGGCATTTCTATTTGATTGTCCTGTCTGGATCCTGATTGGAGGGTGCCTGAATAAAGGCACCCTCAGGACTTCTTACAGACGCCGGTGATAGCTTCCTGTTTGCCTGTGTCTGCTGCAGAGAGTTCCCAGTCCCGGTCTTTTCGGTTGTTCCTGTCCTCAGAGATCCTGTACTCGGAAGTTACCATCTGTTCCTGGAGTCTGACCGAGCACCTTTAACATCTGGTGGTGTTCGTGAGTCGCGGCGCAGCCGTGTGTTGCGGCTTGTCCGCTTCTGTTTATTATTTTGTTTAATTGTGTTCTGGAGCTTTGCGGAGGATTCCGCTTCCACAGATCCACTCTGGTGTCCGGCGGTGCCGGATAGGAGTGTCGGATCAGTGGATCCTTGGTTGTCCTTTTTCCTGGCAGCTAGTCCGCGCATACCTTTTGATTTAGTTAGTTAGCTTGTAACCCCTGGCCTGGTTGCTTAGTCAGAGGGCCCCTTGTTATCACCCTGTCTCGGACTTCCCCTTGTCTCCCATTAAGACCTGCGGGGGCATCGGGGTTGGGCAGACATAATCCGCCCTTCGAACGCGGCTGCCATGGGCTCAAGCAACCATAGTCTCGCAGGGGATTTCTGATAACACGGGCGAGACAACGGAGTTAGGGCGCCAGGGGTTACTAGGCTATCCAGCTCCCACAACCAGCTTATTTTCCTGTACTCAGATCCCTGCCATAAGATCTCCTCCGGTCTGGAGTACAGGAATCATAACACGAACGAGAAGGGTGCACACTACGGGGCTCTCCTGAGCTCTTAGTGAAAGTTTAGTTTTAGGTTTTTTATTTTCAGTGAGACCTGCTGGCAACAGGCTCACTGCATCGAGGGACTAAGGGGAGAAGAAGCGAACTCACCTGCGTGCAGAGTGGATTGGGCTTCTTAGGCTACTGGACACCATTAGCTCCAGAGGGATCGAACACAGGACCAGCCGTGGAGTCCGGTCCCAGAGCCGCGCCGCCGGCCCCCTTACAGAGCCAGAAGCAAGAAGAGGTCCGGAAAATCGGCGGCAGAAGACATCCTGTCTTCACCAAGGTAGCGCACAGCACTGCAGCTGTGCGCCATTGCTCCTCAGCACACTTCACACTTCGGTCACTGAGGGTGCTGGGCGCTAGGGGGGGGCGCCCTGAGCAGCAATAAAAACACCTTGGCTGGCGAAAATACATCACATATAGCCCCCAGGGCTATATGGATGAATTTTAACCCCTGCCAGATTACACTGAAAAGCGTGAGAAAAGGCCGCCGAGAAGGGGCGGAGCCTATCTCCTCAGCACACTGGCGCCATTTTCCCTCACAGCTCCGTTGGAGGGAAGCTCCCTGGCTCTCCCCTGCAGTCACAACACTACAGAAAGGGTTAAAAAAGAGAGGGGGGCACTAATTAGGCGCAGTATTAACAATACAGCAGCTATAAGGGGAAAAACACTTATATAAGGTTATCCCTGTATATATATAGCGCTCTGGTGTGTGCTGGCAAACTCTCCCTCTGTCCTCTATCAGAGCAATCCCTGTGTGTGTGCTGTGTGTCGGTACGTTTGTGTCGACATGTATGAGGAGGAAAATGATGTGGAGGCGGAGCAAATTGCCTATAATAGTGATGTCACCCCCTAGGGGGTCGACACCTGAGTGGATAAACTGTTGGAAGGAATTACGTGACAGTGTCAGCACTTTACAAAAGACAGTGGTTGACATGAGACAGCCGGCTACTCAGCTTGTGCCTGTCCAGACGTCTCATAGGCCGTCAGGGGCTCTAAAGCGCCCGTTACCTCAGATGGCAGATACAGACGCCGACACGGATACTGACTCCACTGTCGACGGTGAAGAGACAAATGTGACTTCCAGTAGGGCCACACGTTACATGATTGAGGCAATGAAAAATGTTTTACACATTTCTGATACTACGAGTACCACCAAAAGGGGTATTATATTCGGTGAGGAAAAACTACCTGTAGTTTTCCTGAATCTGAGAAATTAAATGAGGTGTGTGATGAAGCGTGGGTTTCCCCCGATAAAAAACTGATCATTTCTAAAAAGTTATTGGCATTATATCCTTTCCCGCCAGAGGTTAGGGTACGTTGGGAAACACCCCCTAGGGGGGATAAGGCGCTCACACGCTTGTAAGAACAAGGGCTCTACCCTCTCCTGAGATGGCCTCCCTTAAGGATCCTGCTGATAGAAAGCAGGAGGGTATCCTAAAATGTATTTACACACATAATGGTGTTATACTGCGACCAGCAATCGCCTCAGCCTGGATGGGCAGTGCTGGGTTGGCGTGGTCGGATTCCCTGACTGAAAATATTGATACCCTAGATAGGGACAGTATATTATTGCCTGTAGAGCATTTAAAAGATGCATTTCTATATATGCGTGATGCACAGCGGGATATTTGCCGACTGGCATCAAGAGTAAGTGCGCTGTCCATTTCTGCCAGAAGAGGGTTATGGACGAGGCAGTGGTCAGGTGATGCGGATTCCAAATGGCATATGGAAGTATTGCCTTATAAAGGGGAGGAGTTATTTGGGGTCGGTCTTTCAGACCTGGTGGCCACGGCAACAGCTGGGAAATCCACGTTTTTACCCCAGGTCGCCTCTCAACATAAGAAGACGCCTTATTATCAGGCGCAGTCCTTTCGTTCCCATAAGGGCAAGCGGGCAAAAGGTTCCTCATTTCTGCCCCGTGACAGAGGGAGAGGAAAAAGGCTGCAGAAATCAGCCAGTTCCCAGGAACAGAAGCCTCTCCCGCCTCTGCATGACGCTGGGGCTTTACAAGCGGACTCAGGCACGGTGGGGGCCCGTCTCTTTCAGCGCGCAGTGGGCTCACTCGCAAGTAGACCCTGGATCCTTCAGGTGGTATCTCAGGGGTACAAATTGGAATTTGAGACGTCTCCCCCTCGCCGTTTCCTAAAGTCGGCTTTACCGACGTCTCCCTCCGACAGGGAGGCAGTTTTGGAAGCCATTCACAAGCTGTATTCCCAGCAGGTGATAATCAAGGTACCCCTCCTGCAACAGGGAAAGGGGTATTATTCCACACTGTTGTGGTACCGAAGCCGGATGGCTCGGTGAGACAGATTTTAAATCTAAAATCTTTGAACACTTACATACAGAGGTTCAAATTCAAGATGGAGTCACTCAGAGCAGTAATTGCGAACCTGGAAGAAGGGGACTACATGGTGTCTCTGGACATCAAGGATGCTTACCTTCATGTCCAAATTTACCCTTCTCACCAAGGGTACCTCAGGTTTGTGGTACAGAACTGTCACTATCAGTTTCAGACGCTGCCGTTTGGATGGTCCACGGCACCCCGGGTCTTTACCAAGGTAATGGCCGAAATGATGATACTCCTTCGAAGGAAGGGAGTTTTAGTTATCCCTTACTTGGACGATCTCCTGATAAGAGTAAGATCCAGGGAACAGTTGGAGGTCGGTGTAGCACTATCTCAGGTAGTGTTGCGGCAGCACGGTTGGATTCTCAATATTCCAAAATCGCAGCTGATTCCGACGACTCGTCTCCTGTTACTAGGGATGATCCTGGACACAGTCCAGAAAAAGGTGTTTCTCCCGGAGAAGAAAGCCAGGGAGTTATCCGAGCTAGTCAGGAACCTCCTAAAACCGAGCCAAGTCTCGGTGCATCAATGCACAAGGGTTCTGGGAAAAATGGTGGCTTCCTACGAAGCAATCCCATTCGGCAGATTCCACGCAAGAACTTTCCGGTGGGACCTGCTGGACAAATGGTCCGGGTCGCATCTTCAGATGCATCAGCGGATAACCCTGTCACCAAGGACAAGGGTGTCTCTCCTGTGGTGGTTGCAGAGTGCTCATCTTCTAGAAGGCCGCAGATTCGACATTCAGGACTGAGTCCTGGTGAGCACGGATGCCAGCCTGCGAGGCTGGGGAGCAGTCACACAGGGAAGGAATTTCCAGGGCTTATGGTCAAGCCTGGAGACATCACTTCACATAAATATCCTGGAGCTAAGGGCTATTTACAATGCTCTAAGCTTAGCAAGACCTCTGCTTCAAGGTCAGCCGGTGTTGATCCAGTCGGACAACATCACGGCAGTCGCCCACGTAAACAGACAAGGCGGCACAAGAAGCAGGAGGGCAATGGCAGAAGCTGCAAGGATTCTTCGCTGGGCGGAAAATCATGTGATAGCACTGTCAGCAGTATTCATTCCTGGAGTGGACGACCTCCACCCGGGAGAGTGGGGACTTCACCCAGAAGTCTTCCACATGATTATAAACCGTTGGGAAAAACCAAAGGTGGACATGATGGCGTCCCGCCTCAACAAAAAACTCGACAGGTATTGCGCCAGGTCAAGGGACCCTCAGGCAATAGCTGTAGATGCTCTGGTAACACCGTGGGTGTACCAGTCAGTGTATGTGTTCCCTCCTCTGCCTCTCATACCCAAGGTACTGAGAATTATAAGACGGAGAGGAGTAAGCACTATATTCGTGGCTCCGGATTGGCCAAGAAGGACTTGGTACCCGGAACTTCAAGAGATGCTCACGCAGGATCCGTGGCCTCTACCTCTAAGAAGGGACCTGCTCCAGCAAGGACTCTGTCTGTTCCAAGACTTACCGCGGCTGCGTTTGACAGCATGGCGGTTGAACGCCGGATCCTGAAGGAGAAAGGCATTCCGGATGAAGTCATTCCTACCCTGATCAAAGCCAGGAAGGATGTAACCGCAAAACATCATCACCGTATTTGGCGAAAATATGTTGCGTGGTGCGAGGCCAGTAAGGCCCCGACGAAGGAATTTCAACTGGGTCGATTCCTACATTTCCTGCAAACAGGAGTGTCTATGGGCCTGAAATTAGGGTCCATTAAGGTTCAAATTTCGGCCCTGTCAATTTTCTTCCAGAAAGAACTGGCTTCAGTCCCTGAAGTTCAGACGTTTGTAAAAGGGGTACTGCATATAAAGCCTCCTTTTGTGCCTCCAGTGGCACCTTGGGATCTCAATGTAGTTTTGGGGTTCCTGAAATCACATTGGTTTGAACCACTTAAATCCGTGGGGTTAAAATATCTCACATGGAAAGTGGTCATGCTATTGGCCCTGGCCTCGGCCAGGCGCGTGTCAGAGTTGGCGGCTTTATCCTGGAAAAGCCCTTATCTGATTTTCAATTCGGACAGGGCGGAATTGAGGACTCATCCTCAGTTTCTCCCTAAGGTGGTTTCAGCGTTTCACCTGAACCAACCTATTGTGGTGCCTGCGGCTACTGGGGACTTGGAGGACTCCAAGTTGCTAGACGTTGTCAGGGCCCTGAAAATATATATATATTTCCAGGACGGCTGGAGTCAGAAAATCTGACTCGCTGTTTATCCTGTATGCACCCAACAAGCTGGGTGCTCCTGCTTCTAAGCAGACTATTGCTCGTTGGATTTGTAATACAATTCAGCTTGCACATTCTGTGGCAGGCCTGCCACAGCCAAAATCTGTAAATGCCCACTCCACAAGGAAGGTGGGCTCATCTTGGGCGGCTGCCCGAGGGGTCTCGGCTTTACAACTTTGCCGAGCAGCTACTTGGTCAGGAGCAAATACGTTTGCAAAATTCTACAAATTTGATACCCTGGCTGAGGAGGACCTGGAGTTCTCTCATTCGGTGCTGCAGAGTCATCCGCACTCTCCCGCCCGTTTGGGAGCTTTGGTATAATCCCCATGGTCCTTACGGAGTTCCCAGCATCCACTAGGACGTCAGAGAAAATAAGATTTTACTCACCGGTAAATCTATTTCTCGTAGTCCGTAGTGGATGCTGGGCGCCCATCCCAAGTGCGGTTTATCTGCAATACTTGTACATAGTTATTGTTAACTAAATCGGGTTATTGTTGGGTGAGCCATCTATTCAGAGGCTCCTCTGTTATCATGCTGTTAACTGGGTTCAGATCACAAGTTGTACGGTGTGATTGGTGTGGCTGGTATGAGTCTTACCCGGGATTCATAAATCCTTCCTTATTGTGTACGCTCGTCCGGGCACAGTATCCTAACTGAGGCTTGGAGGAGGGTCATAGGGGGAGGAGCCAGTGCACACCAGGTAGTCCTAAAGCTTTACTTTTGTGCCCAGTCTCCTGCGGAGCCGCTATTCCCCATGGTCCTTACGGAGTTCCCAGCATCCACTACGGACTACGAGAAATAGATTTACCGGTGAGTAAAATCTTATTTTTTTTTAAATGACTATAATTGTACCTTATAACATCCTGGGTCTTGTCTATTCGTTTTAAAGTTGTTTGCTATTTTTGATCTTAATCTTTACAATATTAAAATGTTAAATTTAAAATGTATATTTCTATAATTTATTTCTAGGAGGTGGACACACAAGCAGGAATATCTCAGAAGGACATCTAATGTTATCCCCGGATTGTGACATAAAAGATAATGACAGTAGACAGGATTCTCCAGGAGATAACCCCATTACCCCAATGATACATACAGCTCTATCAGCTGGTCCCTCTGATCCTGGGAAATGTTCTCCTGATCACTCCGATATTGGTGCATCTGTTACAGCTCTGAGAGTAGATACAGTGTTTCCCTGTTCTACAGATGCCAAATGTTTTACACAGAACACAAAGCCACAGACAGGTATGGCAGGTGAAAGGCCATTTCCGTGTTCTGAGTGTGAGAAATGTTTTTTCCAGAAATCACATCTTGTTACACATCAGCTAACTCACACAGGTGAGAAGCCATTTCCATGTTCTGAGTGTGGGAAATGTTTTACACGGAAATCAAATCTTGTTACACATCAGAGATGTCACACACTTAGCAAACCATATTCATGTTCTGAGTGTGGGAAATGTTTTAGACATAAATCACATCTTATTAGACATAAGAAACTTCACACAGGTGAGAAACCATTTTCATGTTCTGAGTGTGGTAAATGTTTTATAGAGAAATCAAATCTTGTTATGCATGAGCGAATACATACAGGTGAGGGGCATGTTTCATGCTCTTGGTGTGGGAAATGTTTTTTAAAGAAATCAGATCTTCTTGTGCATCAGAGAAGTCACACAGGTGAGAAGCCATTTTCCTGTTCTGAGTGTGGGAAATGTTTTTTATGTAAATCACATCTTACTACACATCGGAGAACTCACACAGATGAGAGGCCATATCCATGTTCTGAGTGTGGGAAATGTTTTACAGAGAAATCAAATCTTGTAATACATAAGAGAATACATACAGGTGAGAAACCATATTCCTGTTCAGAGTGTGGGGAACGTTTTACATACAAATCAACTCTTGATGCACATGAGAGAAGTCACACAGGTGCATCACCATTTTCCTGTTCTGAGTGTGGCAAGTATTTTGCACGGAAATTACAACTTGTTACACATCAAAGAAGTCATACGGGTGAGAGGCCATTTCCATGTTCTGAGTGTGGGAAATGTTTTACACAGATATCAAATCTGATTGATCATCAGAAAACTCACACAGGTGAGAAACCATTTTCCTGTTCTGAATGTGGCAAATGTTTTATACGTAAATTCCATCTTGTTACACACCAGAGAAGTCACACAGGTGAGAGGCCATTTCCATGCTCGGAGTGTGGGAAATGTTTTAAACTGAAATCAGATCTTATTACACATCAGAGAAATCACACAGGTGACAAACCATTTTCATGTTCTGAATGTGGGAAATGTTTTACACAGAAATCAGAATTTGTTAGACATCAGAGAACTCACACAGGTGAGAAGCCATTTTCCTGTTCAGAGTGTGGGAAATGTTTTAAGCTGAAATCATATCTTGTTACACATCAGAGAAATCACACAGGTGAGAGGCCATTTACATGTTCTGAGTGTGGGAAATGTTTTTTTAATAAAGCATATCTTCTTACGCATCAGAGAAGACACGCAGGTGAGAGGCCATTTTCATGTTCTGAGTGTGGGAAATGTTTTTTAAGTAAATCACATCTTTTTAGACATCAGGGAAGTCACACAGGTGAGAAGCCATTTTCCTGTTCTGAGTGTGGGAAATGTTTTTTAAGTAAATCAAATCTTGTTACACATCAGAAAAGTCACACAGGTGAGAAACCGTTTTCCTGTTCTGAGTGTGGGAAACGTTTTTTACGTAAATCACAACTTGTTAGACATCAGAGCAGACACACAGGTGAGAAGCCATTTTCATGTTCTGAGTGTGGGAAATGCTTTTTAAGTAAATCCAATCTAATTACACATGAGAGAAGTCACACCGGTAAGAAACCATTTCCATGTTCTGAGTGTGGGAAATGTTTTGTACAGAAATCAAGTCTTGTTAGACACCAGAAAAGTCACAGGTGAGAAGCCATTTCCATGTTCTGAGTATGAGAAATAAGTCTGCTCTTGTTGCACACAATAGACATTACCCAGGTAAGGAACCATTTAATCTTCTGCAGTATGCTCGTCATCATTGCCATGCATTGTTCCTCAAGGGTCAATCCTGTCTCCAATGCTTTTTGGAATATACATGCTACTATTTTGTGAAATAATCACAATGGGCTGGTCTACCACTGCTATGCAGATAACCTGGCTTTTGCTGTGGAGAACCTAATACCAATCCTAATTGTCTAGCTGAGCTCCAGGTGTGGTTGATGCCAGTTGTCTGTGACTCAGTCCTAGTAAAAAATGATAGAAGCTCCCCAACAAAGGTCAAGACTACAGCTTTGCCAACCAATTGAATTTATGCTTTGGGGTTCAGGGTTAAAAAATGCTGACTGTGTGGAATCTGTGTTGTCCTGGATTATGGCTGTGGACCATAGCCAGAACCAAGCACTTGATTCCCTAGGAAGATCTACCTACAGTCATACATACATTTGCATCATCTCATGTAGACTACAGCAATGTCCTCTACCTGGGCCTCCCATCAAAAGAATTGCAACGTTTGCACCTTGTACAGAGTGCAGCAGCCAGGCTGTTACCCAATCGCCCTTGTTCCTGGCACATAGCACCCATTCTCTACTGCCTTCACCAGCTACCTGTAAGAGGGTAAATGCTTCATAATCTGCTTACTGACTCTCCCAGCCCTACATGACATGGTCCATTGTACAAGAAGTAGCTTCTGATTTCTTACTGCCCTGCTTGTTTACTTCCATCTGCAGATGAAGGACTGTTAGCAGCAGTGCCAAAATCTCCTGTAATTCATTTGGGGGTCATACTTTTAGCTTTGCAGCCCTCACCATGGAACTTGCTGCCTCGCACAGACCAAGAGACTTCCCCTTTTCATAAGCAGGCTGATGACTAATCCAGAGGTTCTCAAATGTGGTCCTCAAGGAACCCCGGTGGTCCAGGATTTAAGTTTCTCCATACTTGGCTACAGATGACTTAATTAGCACATCAGTCAATTTGATTTAACTATCTGTGCTGAACCATGGATATACCTAAAACCTGGACTGTTGGGTGCCTTGAGGGCCGCATTTGAAAACCTCTGGATTAACCTGTTACATATTTCTTTAATGGCCATTTAGTTCGAGTATAATACAACCCAAATGCTTAGGTCTTTATTCTGCTGTTTACTATGCACCTCGAGTCTTGTGTAAATGTCTAATGCCAGTTTGGACTATCTGTATTGCTGCATGACAATATGGCGGCCATAGGAACGTGTTTTCATGGCAGATACTGATCTTGATAATGAGCATTGTGGGATACAAGATCCTGTCCATATATTGATCACCATTTGACTACTCAAGTTTCATCTGCAGTGGTTTGTTGTATTACATCTATATGGTTTGAATACTCCCTTGCATATTTTCATAATAAAAGATTTAGGTTGCAACTAATTATTACTTTATAGCTTTTATTTCTCTGACGTCCTAGTGGATGCTGGGAACTCCGTAAGGACCATGGGGAATAGCGGCTCCGCAGGAGACAGGGCACATCTAAAGAAAGCTTTAGGATCACCTGGTGTGCACTGGCTCCTCCCCCTATGACCCTCCTCCAAGCCTCAGTTAGATTTTCTGTGCCCGACGAGAAGGGTGCACACTAGGGGCTCTCCTGAGCTCTTTGTGAAAGTTTTAGTTTAGGTTTATTATTTTCAGTGAGACCTGCTGGCAACAGGCTCACTGCATCGAGGGACTAAGGGGAGAAGAAGCGAACTCACCTGCGTGCAGAGTGGATTGGGCTTCTTAGGCTACTGGACATTAGCTCCAGAGGGACGATCACAGGTTCAGCCTGGATGGGTCACCGGAGCCGCGCCGCCGGCCCCCTTACAGAGCCAGAAGAGCGAAGAGGTCCGGAAAAATCGGCGGCAGAAGACTTTCCTGTCTTCAGATAAAGGTAGGCGCACAGCACCGCAGCTGTGCGCCATTGCTCTCAGCACACTTCACACTCCGGTCACTGAGGGTGCAGGGCGCTGGGGGGGCAGCGCCCTGAGACGCAATAAATCGATAGAAAACCTTTTATGGCTAAAATAAATGCATCACATATAACTCCTGGGCTATATGGATGCATTTAACCCCTGCCAAAACATACAAGAAAACGGATGATGAGGACGCCGAGAAAGGGGCGGAGCCTATCTCCTCAGCACACTGGCGCCATTTTCCCTCACAGCTCAGTTGGAGGGAAGCTCCCTGGCTCTCCCCTGCAGTCACTACACTACAGAAAGGGGTTAAAAAAGAGAGGGGGGCACAAATTAGGCGCAGTATAAACAATACAGCAGCTATAAAGGGAAAAACACTTATATAAGGTTATCCCTGTATATATATAGCGCTCTGGTGTGTGCTGGCAAACTCTCCCTCTGTCTCCCCAAAGGGCTAGTGGGGTCCTGTCCTCTATCAGAGCATTCCCTGTGTGTGTGCTGTGTGTCGGTACGTTTGTGTCGACATGTATGAGGAGAAAAATGATGAGGAGACGGAGTAGAGTGTCTGTAATAGTGTTGTCACCCCCTGGGGGGTCGACACCTGAGTGGATGTACTGTTGAAATTGCGTGACAGTGTCAGCTTTGTATAAAAGATAGTGGTTGACATGAGACAGCCGGCTACTCAGCTTGTGCATGTCCAGACGTCTCATACAGGGGCTCTAAAGCGCCCGTTACCTCAGATACAGACGCCGACATGGATACTGACTCCTGTGTCGACGGTGAAGAGACAACCGTGATTTCCAATAGGGCCACACATTGCATGATTGAGGCAATGGAAAAAGTTTACACTCTTCTGATAATATAAATACCACCAAAAAAAAAAAGGGGTATTATGTTTGGTGAGGAAAAACTTCCTGTAGTTTTCCTGAATCTGAGAAATAAAATGAGGTGTGTGATGATGCGTGGGTTTCCCCCCGATAACAATTGATAATTTCTAAAAAGTTATTGGCAGTATACCTTTTCCCGCCAGAGGTTAGGGTGCGTTGGGAAACACCCCCTAGGGGGGATAAGGCGCTCACACGCTTGTAAGAACAAGGGCTCTACCCTCTCTGGAGATGGCCGCCCTTAGGGATCCTGCTGATAGAAAGCAGGAGGGTATCCTAAAATGTATTTACACACATACTGGTGTTATACTGCGACCAGCAATCGCCTCAGCCTGGATGTGCAGTGCTGGGTTGGTGTGGTCGGATTCCCTGACTGGAAATTTGATATCCTAGATAAGGACAGTATATTATTGCCTATAGAGCAATTAAAAGATGCATTTCTATATATGCATGATGCACAGCGGAATATTTGCCGACTGGCATCAAGTATAAGTGCGTTGTCCAATTATACCAGTAAAGTGGTCAGGTGATGCGGATTCCAAACGGCATTTGGAAGTATTGCCTTAACAAAAAAGGGGATGTACCCCAGGTCGCCTCTCAAAATAAGACGCCGTATTATCAGGCGCAGTCCTGGTTGGCAAGCGGACAAAAGGGTTCCTCTTTTCTGCTCGTGACAGAGGGAGAGGAAAATGGCTGCAGAGATCAGCCAGTTCCAAGGAACAGAAACTCTTTTCCGCCTCTGCCAAGCCCTCAGTATGACGCTAGGGCTTTACAAGTTCAGGCACGGTGGGGTCCCGTTCTCAATGAATTTCAGTGCGCAGTGGGCTCACTCGCAAGTAGACCCCTGGATCCTTCAGGTAATATTTCAGGGGTACAAATTGGAATTCGAGACGTATCCCCCTCGCCGTTTCCAAAGGTCTGTTTTACCGACGTCTCCCGCTGACAGGGAGGCAGTTTTGGAAACCATTCACAAGCTGTATTCCCAGCAGGTGATAATCAAGATACCCCTCCTGCAACAGGGAACGGGGTATTATTCCACACTATTGTGGTACCGAAGCCAGACGGCTCGGTGAGACCGATTTTAAAATCTAAAATCTTTGAACACTTGCATACAGAGGTTCAAATTCAAAATTGAGTCACTCAGAGCAGTGATTGCAAACCTGGAAGAAGGGGACTACATGATGTCTCGGGACATCAAGGATGCTTACCTTCATGTCAAAATTTACCCTTCTCACCAAGGGTATTTCAGGTTATGGTACAGAACTGTCACTATCAGTTCGGACGCTGCCGTAGGGATGGTCCACGGCACCCCGGGTCTTTACCAAGGTAATGGCCGAAATGATATCCCTTCGAAGGAAGGACATTTTAGTTATCCCTTACTTGGACGATTCCCTGATAAGGGTAAGATCCAGGGAACACTTGGAAGTCGGTGTAGCACTATCTCAGGTAGTGTTGCGGCAGCACGATTGGATTCTCAATATTCCAAAATCGCAGCTGGTTCCGACGACTTGTCTTCTGTTCCTAGGGATGATCCTGGACACAGTCCAGAAAGAAGGTGTTTCTCCCGGAGGAGAAAGCCAGGGAGTTATCCGAGCTAGTCAGGAACCTCCTAAAACCGAACCAAGTCTCAGTGCATCAATGCACAAGGGTTCTGGGTAAAAATGGTGGCTTCCTACGAAGCAATCCCATTCGGCAGATTCCACGCAAGACTTTCCAGTGGAACCTACTGGACAAATGGTCAGGGTCGCATCTTCAGATGCTTCAGCGGATAACCCTGTCACCGGGGACAAGGGTATCCCTCCTGTGGTGGTTGCAGAGTGCTCATCTTCTAGAGGGCCGCAGATTCGGCATTCGGGACTGGGTCCTGGTGGCCACGGATGCCAGCCTGCGAGGCTGGGGAGCAGTCACACAGGGAAGGAATTTCCAGGGCTTATGGTCAAGCCTGGAGACATCTCTTCATATAAACATTCTGGAACTAAGGGCCATTTACAATGCCCTAAGTCAAGCGAAACCCCTGCTTCAGGGTCAGGCGGTATTGATCCAATCGGACAACATCACGTCAGTCGCCCACGTAAACAGACAGGGCGGCACGGGAAGCAGGGGGGCAATGGCAGAAGCTGCAAGGATTCTTCGCTGGGCGGAAGATCATGTGATAGCACTGTCAGCAGTGTTCATTCCGGGAGTGGACAACTGGGAAGCAGACTTCCTCAGCAGACACGATCTACACCCGGGAGAGTGGGGACTTCATCCAGAAGTCTTCCACATGATTGTGAACCGTTGGGAAAAACCAAAGGTGGATATGATGGCGTCCCGCCTCAACAAAAAACTGGACAGGTATTGCGCCAGGTCAAGAGACCCTCAGGCAATAGCTGTGGATGCTCTGGTAACACCGTGGGTGTTCCAGTCAGTGTATGTGTTCCCTCCTCTGCCTCTCATACCAAAAGTACTGAGAATTATACGGCAAAGGGGAGTAAGAACGATACTCGTGGCTCCGGATTGGCCAAGAAGAACTTGGTATCCGGAACTTCAAGAGATGCTCACGGACGAACCGTGGCCTCTACCTCTAAGAAAGGACCTGCTCCAGCAGGGGCCTTGTTTGTTCCAAGACTTACCGCGGCTGCGTTTGACGGCTTGGTGGTTGAACGCCGGATCCTGAAGGAAAAAGGCATTCCAGATGAAGTCATCCCTACCCTGGTCAAGGCCAGGAAGGACGTAACCGCAAAACATTATCACCGCATTTGGCGAAAATATGTTGCGTGGTGGGAGGCCAGGAAGGCCCCTACAGAGGAATTTCAACTGGGTCGTTTCCTCCATTTCCTGCAAACAGGACTGTCTATGGGCCTAAAATTAGGGTCCATTAAGGTTCAATTTTCGGCCCTGTCGATTTTCTTCCAAAAGGAACTGGCTTCAGTGCCTGAAGTTCAGACATTTGTAAAAGGGGTACTGCATATACAGCCTCCCTTTGTGCCTCCAGTGGCACCTTGGGATCTCAATGTTGTGTTGAGTTTCCTAAAGTCACATTGGTTTGAACCACTCACCACTGTGGACTTAAAATATCTCACATGGAAGGTGACGATGCTGTTAGCCCTGGCTTCAGCCAGGCGTGTGTCAGAATTGGCGGCTTTATCATATAAAAGCCCTTATTTAATATTTCATTCTGACAGGGCAGAATTGAGGACTTGTTCTCAATTTCTACCTAAGGTGGTTTCTGCATTTCACATGAAGCAACCTATTGTGGTACCTGCGGCTACTAAGGACTTGGAGGATTCCAAGTTGCTTGACATGGTCAGGGCCCTGTAAATATATGTTTCCAGGACGGCTGGAGTCAGAAAATCTGACTCGCTGTTTATCCTGTATGCACCCAACAAACTGGGTGCTCCTGCTTCTAAGCAGACGATTGCTCGTTGGATTTGTAGTACAATTCAGCTTGCACATTTCTGTGGCAGGCCTGCCACAGCCAAAAATCTTAAAATGCCCACTCCACAAGGAAGGTGGGCTCATCTTGGGCAGCTGCCCGAGGGGTCTCGGCTTTACAACTTTGCCGAGCAGTTACTTGGTCAGGAGCAAATACGTTTGTAAAATTCTACAAATTTGATACTCTGGCTGAGGAGGACCTGGAGTTCTCTCATTCGGTGCTGCAGAGTCATCCGCACTCTCCCGCCCGTTTGGGAGCTTTGGTATAATCCCCATGGTCCTTACGGAGTTCCCAGCATCCACTAGGACGTCAGAGAAAATAAGAATTTACTTACCGATAATTCTATTTCTCGTAGTCCGTAGTGGATGCTGGGCGCCCATCCCAAGTGCGGATTGTCTGCAATACTGGTACATAATTATTGTTACCAAAAAAATTCGGGTTATTGTTGTAGTGAGCCATCTTTTATAGAGGCTTCTCTATTATCATGCTGTTAACTGGGTTCAGATCACAAGTTGTACAGTGTGATTGGTGTGGCTGGTATGAGTCTTACCCGGGATTCAAAATCCTTCCTTATTGTGTACGCTCGTCCGGGCACAGTATCCTAACTGAGGCTTGGAGGAGGGTCATAGGGGGAGGAGCCAGTGCACACCAGGTGATCCTAAAGCTTTCTTTAGATGTGCCCTGTCTCCTGCGGAGCCGCTATTCCCCATGGTCCTTACGGAGTTCCCAGCATCCACTACGGACTACGAGAAATAGAATTATCGGTAAGTAAATTCTTATTTTCCTCGGGATCCATAGGGAGTCCACAGGGAATACCATGAGGTGATGGTGAAAGGACCGGGCACCAAACAGTTAAGCTTTTGGTATTCCAAGATGCCCCAGTCCTTCCCCACTATACTTCGCCTCCATGGTCAGGCATCCTCCGATTAATTTTTCTAGCATCCATAAGCGATATTGGGGACAGATTAGTATGATAGGGTATAGATGGGTCCAAAGGAGCCAGTGCACTTTACATTTCTTCCACTGGGTGTGCTGGCTCCTCCCCTCTATGCCCCTCCTACAGCTCAGAGTTTTCACTCAGTTTATTTTAAACATTTCTTTTGGTATGCTGTTTGGGCAACAGCATACCCGTGCCATGGTAGTTGGGGGGGTGGACGGTCACCAGCCTCTTGAGGTGCAGAGATGCTTCCCCACTGCAGGCCCACCGTCCTGAGGGGCTGTTTGTTCAGCGGGGCATGGCGCCTTGGCTGTCACATCCACAGCATGCCGTACACCTGTAATGCTGCTTGAAGGTGATCATCCGTGTTGAGTACACACCGGGGAACCTGCTAGGGGTCCCCCGGTTCGCTGTGCGGCAGAAGCATGGGTTTGGCATACAGGTCCCTCCTGCGGGGGACCCACTGTAGCCCTTGCGTGAGACTGGCTAACTATTCTTGTACCAAGCATTTATGTGAGGCTACAAACACATAGGAAGAAATGGCAAGTATAAATATTATACAGTAGCTCCGGCGCCAATTTGGGCGGGGGGCAAAGCTACATAAGAGGGGTCAGCGACATTTTGGCTCCATCCTCTGCAGCAGCAGCGTCACACAGCTCATCCATAGCGGTCACACGTGGGATTACTGGTACACTGTGTAGAGGTGGAATTTTCATAAGACAGCCTCACTGGGGCTGTGCAGCATTGGGTTCGCTGGTGTCCTCTCTCCTGTGTCTCCTCTTGCATGTATTTCTGGCTGTGTTGTATGTGTATTGTACCTGTTTTTCTTTTCACAATGGTAAAACAAGTTATGCAGTGCATGTAATGCCAGGTTCTCCCCTAGTTCATCTGGCTCAATATCATGTGAGCAGTATAGTCAGTCATCACAAAATGCTGATAACAATGTGGGGGAGAGTCCAGAGCCCTTCTGGCTGGGGGCTATCAAAACTATGATGTCTGATATGTCATCTCAACTCACTGCAAATGCCAATAAGACTCAGGAACTCCATCAAGCAGTGGCAAATGTAGCTGCTAAACATCCCCCCTGTCCATTACAGGTGCACAAAAACGTGCTCTACCTGCGCTACTGTCAGATACTGATGATGATGGGGAGAATGTGTACCCCATAAGTTTGGACTCCACCCCTACACAGGGTATTGAATCCCTCATATTGGCTATTCGGGATGTGTTAAAGCTCCTCCCTGGAGGATGCTACTAATCAGTCACATTTCCTGACTCCAAGGAATTGGATGATATATTTAAAATAGCCTGGAAAAATCCAGATAAAAAATATCAGGTGTCCAAACGGTTTTTGCATACATTCCCCTTTCCCTCTAAAGGCAGGAAATTCTGGGAAGAATCTCCAGCAGTAGACGTCTCAGTCTCCCGCCTTTCTAAAAAGGCGGTACTTCCTGCAATGGGCTCCTTTACGGTAAAGCACCCGGCAGATAAAAAAATTTAGACCACTCTGAAATCTATCTACACTGCTGCAGGTGTAGCTCCAAGACCGATCATTGCAGGTTGCTGGATGACACATGCAATTAATTCCTGGGCTACTCAAATTCAGGAAGGTCTTTCGGGTGATATGGCCTTAGTTACTACTGTAACTTTCCTAAAACATTCCAGACATGGCAAGAGTCCTCTGTGATTCCCTTAAAGAGATTGGCAATATTAATGCTAGGACCACGGCTATGGCTGTGTCTGAGCGCAGAGCCATATGGTTGCATCAGTGGATTGCAGATGCTGACTCCAAACGTAATGTGGAATCTCTTCCCTTCACAGGTAAATGGCTCTTTGAAGGTGAACTGGACGCATGGATTTCCAAAGCTACTATTGGGAAATCCACATTTCTCCCTTCGGGGGCTCCGCCTGCTAGACGTACCTACCCAGTCCTTTTGGTCCTCCAGATTTCGATCCAGGGCCAGTGGGGCCTCCAACGCAGCTAGAGGCTCCAGAGGTAAACCTAAGAAACCAGCCATTGCTGGATCTCAGGACCAGAGCACCAGCTCTGCTTCCACAAAGACTTCAACATGACAGTGCCCACCCACCCTGAGGCGATCTTGCGGCGGGAGCTCAGTTACATCACTACAGCCACATCTGGGATGGTTCCTGCCAAGATGCTTGGGTGAGGAACCTTATCTCCTTTTAAAATCAGGCTTACCAGCTTTGTAAACTGTGTGGTACGCTACTACTGGCCATAAACAAGTTGATCCAGTCCCAGGTCATTGTTCCAGTACCCCTACAACAACGAGGACAGGGTTACTATTCCAGTCTGTTCGTGGTACCAAAACCAGACGGGTCTGTGAGACCCATTCTGAACCTAAAGTCCTTAAATCCTTACCTGAAGGTTTTCAAATTCAAGATGGAATCTTTGAGAGTGGTGTTCGCAGGCCTGGAACAACAGGAATTCCTAGTGTCCCTGGATATCAAGGACACTTATGTCCATATCCCAATTTGGCTTCCTCATCAGGCCTATCTGCGGTTCGCCCTACTGAACAATCACTACCAGTTTCAGGTGTTACATTTGGCCGGTCTACAGCTCCTTGGGTGTTCACGAAGGTGATGGTGAAAATTCTGTTTCAGCTCAGGGTCCAGGGGGTAAATGTAATTCTATACCTGGATGATCTCCTGATAAAAGCGAGTTCCAGGGAGCTTCTATTGCTCCATATAGATCTCACTATCCAACTTCTGTCTCACCACGGGTGGGTCCTCAATCTGCAGAAGTCCCACCTGGAGCCATCTCAGTGGCTCCGGTTTCTGGGATGCTACTGGATATGGTAGCACAGAAAGTGTTCCTCCCATAGGAAAAAGTGAGAACACTTCAAGAAATAGTTCGCATGGTGCTCCGACCTGCTTTAGTATCCATTCATCTTTGCAAAAAATTATTGGGAAAGATGGTGGCCTTGTACTGGGTGATACAGTTCGGAAAGGTTTCATGCCAGACTGTTCCAATTGGACATACTGAACAAGTGGTCCGGTACCCATCTTCAGATGCACCAGATAATTTGGCTATCACCCCAGGCCAGGATTTCACTCCTGTGGTGTTTACAATCTTCCAAACTACTGGAAGGTCGATGCTTTGGGATTCAAGATTGAATCCTCCTCACGACGGATGCGAACCTAAGAGGATGGGGAGCTGTCACCCAGGGGGCGCAGTTCCAGGGCAGGTGGTCTGCTCAAGAGGTCCTCCTTCCGATCAACATCCTGGAACTTCCGTCCATCTACACTGCTTTGATTCAGGCCTCCCCTCTTCTCCGGGATCGGGCGATCCAGGTTCAGTTGGACAAGACCATGGCCGTGGCATACATCAATCGACAAGGAGGCACAAAAAGCAGAGCCTCATGAGAGAAGTGTCAAGGATACTCCTCTGGGCAGAAAGAAATGTAATAGCACTGTTTGCAATCTTCATTCCGGGAGTGGACAACTGGGTAGCGGATTTCCTGTGTCACCACGATCTCCACCCTGGGGAGTGGGGACTACACCCTCAGGTGTTTCAACACATCGACAGGTGGGGCTGCCCACAGATCGACATGATGGCCTCTCGCCTCAACAAGAAGCTTCACTGCTATTGCTCGCAAACCAGAGACCCTCAGGTGAGCGCAGTGGATGCGCTGACGTCGCCTTGGTCTTACCAGCTGTTTTACCTATTTCCTCTGATTCCGTTGATCCCCAGGGTGCTTAAGAGGATCAAGCATCAAAGGGGTGCAGGCAATCTTGCTTGCCCTGGATTGGCCCCGAAAAGCATGGTACGCGGCTCTTCTGGACATGCCCGTAGAGGATCCTTGACCTCTGCCACTAAGAAGGGATCTTCAGCAAGGACCGTTTGTATGCCTAGACTTACGGCGGCTTCGTTTGATGGCATGGAAGCTCACAAAGGGCTTTCCAAAAAGCTCATTGCCACTATAGTACAAGCCAGAAAACCTGTGTCAAAACACTATCATCATAACTGGCAGAGATATGTATCTGCAGAATTCCACTTGGGAAGATTCCTTCATTTCCTGCAGACTGGAATGGATAAAGGCATACGTCTTGGATCCATTAAGGTTCCGATTTCAGCTCTTTCCGTCTTCGTCCAGAAGAAGTTGGCTCTCCTGCCAGAAGTTCAGAGCTTCTTGCAAGGGGTGCTTCACATACAACCTCTGTTTGTGCCGTCTATGGCACCTTGGGATTTGGATGTGGTGTTATGCTTTCTACAGTCCTCCTGGTTTGAACCTCTGATGACGGTAGAAGACAAGTACCTCACGTGGAAGACAGTGATGTTACTGGCCCTGGCTTCTGCTAGGCATGTCTCAGAATTGGGGTCCTTATCGTGTAAAAGTCCCTACTTGTTCTTTTACGAGAACAGGGCGGAACTCAGGACTAAACAGCAGTTCCTGCCGAAGGTGGTCTCCACGTTTCACTTGAATCAACCTATTGTGATTCCGTTCAGATCTGGCACTTTTGCCCCTTCGGAGGCATTTGATGCAGTGCGATCCTTGAAAATCTATGTCATGAGGACGGCTCGGATCAGGAAGACAGATTCCTTGTTCGTGCTGTATGATGCACAGAAGAAGGGTTGCCCTGCTTCAAAGCAGTCTATTGCTCGTTGGATTCGTCTTACTATCCAACAGGCCTAGGTGTTGGCAGCCCTACCTGTTTCACAGTATCTGAAGGCCCACTCTACGAGATTGGTGGGGACTTCCTGGGTGGCTGCCCGTGGAGTCTCGGCCCTCCAATTATGCCGAGCTGCTACCTGGTCGGGGAAGAATACCCCTGTGAAGTTCTACAAGTTTGATACCCTGGCCAAAGAGGATACCCAGTTTGGGCAGGTGGTGCTGCAGATGTCTCCGCCCGTTCTGGAAGCTTTGGGACATCCACATCGTACTAATCTGTCCCCAATATCCCTTATGGATGCTAGAGAAAATAGGATTTTAAATACCTACCGGTAAATCCTTTTCTCGTAGTCCATAAGGGATATTGGGCGCCCGCCTCTGTGCGGTGACTTTCTGCAGGTTCTCTGTTAGGTGTTACCTGTTCAGCTGTTGCTGTTAATGTTGCCAGCTGTTGCTGGACTGGTTAGGTTTGGTGTGCTGGTGTGTAAATCGCACTACACTTATTGTTGTGTTCCTTCTCTCAAGTATGTTATTCTCCTTCGGGCACTGTTTTACCTATAACTGACCTGTAGGAGGCTGCATAGAGCGGAGGAGCCAGCACACCCAGTTGAAGAAATTTAAAGTGCACTGGCTCCTTTGGACCCATCTATACCCCATCGTACTAATCTGTCCCCAATATCCCTTATGGACTTCAAGAAAAGGATTTACCGGTGGGTATTTAAAATCCTATTTTTGGTGTTGGCAGGAGCTGCACCTTTTAAGCAGCCCCAGGATTTAATTTTATGTTTTATTTTGACTTACCAGATAAATCATTTTCTTTGAATCCATAGTGGTCACTGGAGTACTCCTAGGGTATGGACGGGGTGTTAGCAGGGAAAGCCACATTTAAATATTTAAATTAGTAACCCTCCTCCATTCTCCCAAGATGCGTCAGTGTTTTTTGCTGAACCGAACAGGAGCAAAAAAGAGAGGATGAACAATGGAGAATTACATATAACATTATAACATAACAACTAGAAAATTGAAACAACCGATAATAATCACCTTAACATTCAAACAAGCAGATGATAATGTGTTTCCATAAGATAAACTGAACTTATCATAACACAGGTAAAACTGCTCTGGGTGGGCGTCAAGTGCCTCCTATGAATTCAAAGAAAAGAATTTATCTGGTAAGTACCAAAATCCAATTTTCTTTTTCATCCACTAGGGGTCACTGGAGTACTCTTGGGACGTACCAGTTCCCCCCCTTGGGACGGGAGAGCTGTGTGGCACCTGTAACACTAGACGGCTATAGCTAGATGCTGATGCCGCGAAAGAATCAAACTCGTAAAAGCGCGGATGACCATGTAGCTGCACAGCAAAGTTGCGTCATGGAAGCCCCATGACCTACTGCTCAAAACGTTCCCACGGAACACGTGGAATGTGCTGAAATTGATGCAGGTGTTAGATTAGCATAAAAGCAAGCCATGGTCTGCAAGAAAGTAAGCCAAAGCTAAGGCTAGGAGAAAAACAGTTTTCCAAGTCAGAAACCTAAAATCCACTTGTTGTAAGGGTTCAAAAATTGAGGACTGCAAAAAATCTAAAACTAGAGTCAAGTCCCATGGAGCTGTAGGTGGTATAAACGGAGGTTAAACTCTAAGGACACCTTGCAGGAAAGTTTGCACTGTTGGCAGAAGAGCCAAACGCTGTTGAAAGAAAAGTGACAAGGCAGAGACCTGCACCTTTAGTATCGCTAAACGTCCTCCATCTAACCTCGTCTGTAAAAATAGTAAAAGATGGGATAACTTGAAAGAAGACATCAGAAACTTCAGAGATTCACACCAACCAATATAAGCTCGCCCAATCCTGTGATAATGGGCTGCTGTAACTGGCTTCCTAGCACGTAACATAGTTGTATAACAGACTCTGGAATGCCCTCGCGTCTTAAGAGAGTGGTTTCAACAGCCACCCCGTAAATGCAGCCACGCTAAATCGGGATAAAGAAATAGTCCCTCTTGCAGAAGGTCTGAACGTAGCGGAAGCGGCCACAGATCATCTTCGAGTAGACCGCAGAGATCTGAGAACCAAGCTCTCCGAGGCCAATGAGGCGCCACTAGTATGACAGTTGTGGACTCTCTTTTGATGCACTTTAGCAACCGAGGAATCAGTGGAAATGGCGGAAATAGATATATAGGGCTCTACGGCCACGCTATCGTGAGAGCATACACAGACACTGCCCTTGGATCTCTTGTTCTGGACACATGCTTGGGTGTCTGGTGATTTTGGCAAGATGCCATTAAATCCACCTGTGGGTTACCCCACCGCTGGACTAACATCTGGAACACTTCTGGATGTAAAGCCCATTCTCCTGGATGAAAAAACTGACAACTGAGATAATCTGCTTCCCAGTTGTCCACGCCTGGAATGAAAACTGCTGATAATATCACTTGGTGATGCTCGGCCCAATTCAGGCCATGCGACTTCGAGTTCCTCCTTGTTTGTCGATGTATGCAACTGCCGTCGTGTTGTCTGATTGAACCTGGACAGTCTGAGACTGGAGCATGTGAACTCCCTGTTGCAAAGCATTGAAAATTGCTCTGAGTTCCAGGACATTTATTGACAGTAATCTTTCTCGGTCTGACCATAGACCCTGAAACTGACAATGTAGGACCACTGCTCCCCAACCTCTGAAACTTGCGTCCGTCATCAGAATTATCCAATTCCAGACTCTGAACCTTTTTCCCGCTGTGGGACTTCCTATTTGGAGCCACCAAAGCAGCAAAACTCTGGCCCTTGGAGACAAACGCACCATGTGATGAATCTGTAGATGAGACCATGACCACTGTGCGAGACGATCTAGCTGAAAAGGACGTGAGTGAAATCTTCCGAACTGGAGTGCTTTGAAAGACGCCACCATCTTTCCTAACAGTTGAATGCACAAGTGCACCGAGACTGTCCGTGCTTTGAGCACTAACTGTACCAGGTGAAGAATACTTTGTGCTTTCACCTCAGGAAGGTGAATTAGTTGATCTGCTGTATACAGAATCATTCCCAGAAATTGAATTTGTTGAGACGGGACAAGGGGGCAGATGTATTAACCTGGAGATGGTATAAGGAAGTGATAAACTAGTGATAAATGCAAGGTGATACACGCACCAGCCAATCACCTCCTAACTGCTAATTTACATATTGGAGCTGATTGGCTGGTGCGTTTCTCACCTTGCACTTATCACTGATTTATCACTTCCTTATGCCTTCTCCAGGTTAATAAATCTGCCCCAAGGTTTGATCTTTTGAAGTTGACAATCCAACCATGCTGAACTAGTACATTGTACGTCAGTGAGGCATTTTGAAGGAGTATTTGTTGAGACGAAACCTTGATGAGTAGGTCGTCTAAGGGGCCTATTCAGACCTGATTGCTGCTGTGCATTTTCTCACAGGCTACGATCAGGTCTGAACTGCAAATGCGCGGGCGCGACGGACCGCAGCAACGGTGATCACCGGGCAGCGACGGGATGGTGCAAAATTTCTGAATGCACCGGCGATCGCAAGGAGAGTGACGGGAAGAGGGTATTTGTGGGTGGCGACTGACCATTTCTAGGGAGTGTCCGGATAAACGCAGGAGGGACCCGGGGTTTTGAGGGAGGATTTCTGACGCCAGTTCTGGCCCCGATAATCACAGCAGCTGAGTAAGTCCTGGGCTGAGCAGAAACTGCACAAACTTATGTTTGTGTAGTTCTGCTACACATGCGATCGCACACCAGCACACACACAACACCCTCCTCTTGTAGGCGGCGACTACCTGATCGCAAAGATGCTAAAAATGCACCCTACCCATCAGGTCTGAATTGCCATCTAAGTACAGAACTATTATCACTCCCAGAGATCTGAGATGAGCTATCATCACAGACATCACTTTGGTGAATGCCCGAGGCACTGATGAGAGGCCAAACGGTAGACCCTGAAATTGATAATGGTTTTGCTGTACTGCAAACCTTAAATACACCTGATGCGGTGGCCAAATTGGAATGTGTAAGTACGCATCCTTGAGATCCAGCAAAATCATGGATTCCTGTGGTTCAAAACCTGCAATCACTGACCGCAGCGATTCCATCTTGAATCTGTCGTGATGTACTGATTGAGCCCCTTTAGGTTCAATATCTGTCTGGCCGAGCTGTCTGGCTTTGGTACTACAAAAAGATTGGAATAAAACCCTTGACCTTGTTGGTGTACTGGTAACTGAATCAAAACTGCTGAATCTACGAGAGACTGAATAGCTGTCTGCAGAACGGTCTTCTTGTCTCCTGACACAGGCAGATCTGTCTTGAAAAACCGCATTGATGGCAGACAATCGGACTCTATTATGTAATCCTTGCACACTAAATTGTGGATCCACCCATCTGTGATTGTCTGAAAACATGCAAAATGAAATGTTTGAAGGTGTGCTCCCACAACTGAAGATCTGAGATGTGCTGAAAGCCCGTCATGCCACTGGTTTGTTAGTGGTTTGTTGAAAACCACGTCCTCTACCACGTCTACTGTGTATGGTTGTTCCTTGAGCATGGTCTTGAAAGGACTGAGGTCTAAAAGATCTAAACACTGGTCCAGAGTACTTCCTTTTAGGTACTGGTGCGGGCAATGGTAGAAACACAGATTTTCCTCCAGTATCCTGAGAAATATATTTGTCCAATTCAGGACCAAGTAACATATAGCCAGTATAAGGCAACACCTCTATTCCTTGTTTTGACTCAGCCTGCCAAGACCGCAACCAAAGAGCCCAACGGGCCTCAATAATAGGGGCTGAAATCTGAGAACTGACTTGTCCAACATCCATAGATGCCATAGCCAAATACTAAGCCGACTCACAAATGTGATCGAAGTATAAGCTGGTCTGAGGTAAGACCTTGTAGGCCTAACCTGAGCTGTTTCGCCCATGCTGCTACAGCCTTGTTAACCCAAACTTCAACTAAATCAGGTCTAAGCAACACCCATGCTGCTGTATAAATGGACTTTAGCATGGACTCTAGCTTATGCTCTGACGAATCTTTAAGCGTTGTTGCAGCTGGAACTGGAAGGGTTAACTTCTTTGAAAGTTTTGAAACTGAAGAATCCACTGGTGGCGACTTATCCCATTTAGTTGTCATAGACTGTGGGACAGGGTAGTTAGACAGAAATCGCTTTGAACCGTTTATCTGGATTTTGCCATGCTTCCGTCAACTGCTTATTAAGAGAATCTGAACAAGGAAAACACACAGTCACCCTTTGTCTTTTAGTAAATAAAACCTCATCTTTTGACAGAGTATCCTCAGTCTCAGTGAAATCTATGACTCCTGGAGCAATTCACCTTCCTCCTCTTCTACCTGAGATACAAGGTCTGTCATTGAATTGTCAGATTATAAAATCAAGGAAATTGGTGTGGCCGTTTTACTGTAGCTGTCAGTCAGCTCATGAGACAAATGATGACTACTCTCAGGATTAGAACTATTCATGGACTTTTGTAAACCCTGCAAAGGTCTCAAAATATCCTGAGCCCACTCTGGCTGCTCAGACGGCATTGACCTTGGATCAGACTTTGCCGACTCACGGTCTTTCCATGCAGCGAACAGTTCTGATGCCAAGTCAGCCATCACACCTGCCATCATCGCCCAAGGAGCATAATGGCAGAGGTCCTTATTTGGACCAGAATTTGCAAGACACATTGTGCAAATGGAAGTTCCATCACGTAACACATTATCACAGTTATTGCTGACAAGCTGCTTTCTTGATTTTGCGTTTGCTTTTCCAGTTATCATGCACACAGACAGACAGTAATACAGTGAAACAAAAGTCCTCACGACTTGTGTGTATAAGACCAAGTGCACCGCACCCTGGTACACATTAAGTTCTGTTAGGTTTTTTTTTGCAGTGAAGCACAAACTTAACACCCCTGCCCCCTCCAGTGCCCGTGTGTTGTTGGGCCAACACCAAATTCCTGCAGGAAGTCATTATAAAATTGCGTCCACACCATGTGCTTTAAAAAATATATATATATATATATATATTTTCAGTACATGTATTCTATATGAATTAATTTTTAACCTACTATATTAAATGTGTTATTAACAGACAATCCATCTACTCAATAATTAGCGCTGCCTCCATTTCTTTCTGTTTTATCTTCACTTTAGGTTTGACTAACCTATTTTAGGCAGCAGCTTACATTTTAGAAACACATCCCAGTAGCGCCCTTCCAACTTAGGTTGGTTTCTTTTCCTTTTGCAATATTCTCAGCATCAGCTAATAGCCTGTTTTACCACTTAAACTATGCAAACAGGTCTAAAACATATGAAACAAAAGAAAGCACAGTGTCCATCACTGCCTCCTCATTATTGCTGGACTGGGGCCACCATTATATTTCCCCCCACCGCTTATTACTCAGTTCAGTAAGCCACGGTGCTGTCCTGCTGAGCGCAGGAAGCCACGGCTAGCTGGAGAAGAATGATGGCGCAGCCTGGCGGCTATACCCCCACTAAGCGGCGGCAGCGTGAGCTGATCATCTGCTTACATAGTGCAGCAGCATGGATCTGGGGAGAGTGATGATGGGCGCAGGGCAGTATTACAGCAGCAATCACATACAGTAACCTCCCACACACACAGAGCGACAGCAGCATAAGCTGACTGACAGCTACAGTAAAACGGCCACACGGAGCGGCGGCAGCATGAGCTGACTGACAGCTACAGTAAAACGGCCACACGGAGCGGCGGCAGCATGAGCTGACTGCCCGCTCCTTACCTTCTGCTGGGGTCTGGAGGCTCTGACGGAGCTTTTCAACAAGCACTGACCTGCTCCTGCAGCCAAGGTTGGAATCAGCTAACGCTGATTAAGGTCTATGGTGGGGCTTCTCATCTAAGCGCCGACAAGCCTTTGCTGCTTTTAGCGGCACACATAGTTCTGGACACAAGCATCTCAGTAAGGGCTGACAAGCCTTTTTGGTGCTTTTCAGCACACACACAGTCCAGGACCTAAGCTTCTCAGTAAGCTGGGAAGGGACTGTGACTTGTAAAAAGAAAAAGTTAAAAAAGTAAAGTCTGGAGCTGAGTCCAGAACGTGCCTTCCCTGGTAGGCAGAAAAAAACACAGGCATCTTGGGAGTATGGAGCGGGAGGAGGGTTACTAATTTAAATATTTAATGTGCCTATCCCTGCTAACGCCCTGTCCATATCCCAAGAGTACTCCAGTGACCCCTAGTGGATTAAAAAGAGGACATTTTGTGCAGCAGTGTTAGGCAGTGCTATGGATGCCAGAGCTGCTATTCCATCACCCGGCTTGACTACACCACCAAGGCATAAATTGCACTGGCACAGGCTTAAAAAGGCCAGGGTACCTGGTTGGTAATGCTGGCCATAGGCAAACTGGGGGTGGTCCAGGAATGCAGCGGACCACCCATTAGCCCTAAACCAATGTATTAATTTATTTGTGCTAATTAGTGTCCTCCCGGTCAGGAATGCATTTGCTGACCGGGAGGACACTCAACGCACTGCAGCTCCCCGGCTCCGCCTCCCCGCGTGTCTTCAATTGTTTTCTATTGCGGCACGATGTGATGACGTTACGCCGCACTAACCCGCCCGGCTGCCACAGCTCTGAGGTTGAGCCGTGGAGCTGTCCTCAGGGCCTTCCTTCACTGAATCTGATTGACGGCTCGTGGCCTCCCATCTACCAGTCCGCCTGCTAACGCCTGCCCACCCGCTTGCATGTCTGACTCCGGAGCGTGGGCTGCAGCATGGCAACTGGTTCTGTCTTGGAACTGCCTGCAGGCCTTGCTTGAATTCCTGTGACCGCCTGCCAATGCCACCGGCAGCTCCAAGACAGAACTACACCAGAAACTTGTATTATTTGCTTCCAGTAACAAAATATTTACCAGGTAAGTAACACTGACTGTTACTTGCTAATCCTGTATGGAAAGGCTAGGGGAGAGCAAGCTGTATTGTGTTGGGTGCATGGTGCAAATGAATTGCTATGGGAGATTGCATTACTGCTCTGGGTATGAAGGGTTAATGTGGCTCCTAATGAGATGTTGTTCTAGGTAATGTCCCAATGTTTAGGGGCTCTGGTCTTGTTCATGATCTGTGATTATGCAGGGGGAGTTGATGGTGTGCTGAGAGATGATGCGGGGTAGGTGATGGTGTGCTGGGAGACGACTCGGGGTACGTGATGGTGTGATGAGAGACGACACGGTGGGGTAGGTGATGGTGTGATGAGAGACGACATGGGGGTAGGTGATGGTGTGCTGAGAGATGTCACAGGGGGTAGGCGATGGTGTGCTGGGAGACGACACGGGGGGTAGGTGATGGTGTGATGAGAGACGACACGGGTAGGTGATGGTGTGCTGGGAGATGACACAGGGGGTAGGTGATGGTGTGATGAGAGATGACATGGGGGGTAGGTGATGGTGTGCTGGGAGATGAGATGATGGGGTGGCTGAGAGATGACACAGGGGGTAGGTGATGGTGTGATGAGAGATGACACGAGGTGTAGGTGATGATGTGCTGAGAGATGACACGGGGTAGGTGATGGTGTGCTGGGAGATGAGATGATGGGGTGGCTGAGAGATGACACAGGGGTAGGTGATGGTGTGATGAGAGATGACACGGGGGTAGGTGATGATGTGCTGGGAGATGACATGAGGGGGAGATGATGGGGTGGCTGAGAGACGCAGGGGTCAGGATGTGAGTCTTGTTGAACCGCTGTTGCATGATGCTGGCCTTGTTAATTTTCCTACACAAACAGGCATCTTCCGGATGATGTGATCTCCTACATGAATAGTGAATACCGACTGAAGACGCCATCTGCCTTAGAGGATACAGTTCTTCAGAGGTTCCACATTGTGATCAACCATCATATAGGTAAGGTGAATTTGGAATTGAAAAGAATGTTCCCAGTGTGATGAGAAACAGGTGGCATGTCATGTTGACTCGCCCCATTTTCAGTGACCACGCCCATAGGTTTACAGGTCATTTTGGGAGTGGGGGTCCAACTGGGACCACCCATTACCAAATGTCTAGTTTTGCCTATGGGCATAGGGGAGGACAGCCCTCTGCTTGCGGCCCCTCCACCCCAGCTCAGGGAGTCAGTCCACTGCAGTCTTTCTGCTGCTGAGCTGCTCCTTCACCCTCCTCCCCTTCTGAGACCAGAGGCAGCCATTTTTGGTGCAGCAAGCAGGTCTCCAGAAAGTTACTGAGTCAGATAGCTGACCTCCTGATGACTACTGCATTTACTCCCTTTGTGGGAATTCTTCAGTAGGTACATATTGCTTTATCAGTCCCAGCCCTGCCTCCAGCTATACCAGTCACAACCATGAATCTCCCTTGGGTGGATGCACTCTCTACTTTGGTACAGAGCCTGACACAAACCTCTATGGCTTCCAGCAGCTGTTACAAAATGACAGACCTTTGCCCTCTAGGTTCGTTAGGTGTACTGTCTCTTCCTCTAAAGCTACACCAATCACAGATTCGGAGGCATCATCTGGTGAGGAAGAGGCGACTGATGTCTCACTCACGGAGTTCCCCTCAGGAGGGGAGGAGGCTCACTTGGCTCTGGATGTGTCTGCACTTGCAGTAGAGGCCAAATCGATCCTGAAACTTGAGAAAGATTAACCTGCTCCTGAACCAAAATCCTTGCAGCTTTTTAAGCACCAGAAGGTGCTTAAGGTGGAGTTTCATCAGTCTGAGCACCTTATGGAGTTAAGATGTGAAGAGTGGAATACTCCTAGAAATAATATTTCCACTACCTAAGCTTTTACCTTATTTCTACCCTTTTCCAGCAACTGATTGTACAAAGTGGCAGACTCCCCAACCTGTGGATTCTCATGTGGCATGTTTGGTAAAATCATCCACTGTACCTATTCCTTTAATGTTTTCCTTAAAGGAAACTACAGATAAGAGGATGGAAACCTGTTTCAAGTCTATCTATTCCCTTACAGGCACTATCACCAGGCTTACTGTAGCAGCCCCCTGCATGTCCAAAGTGGTTGAACACTGGGCCGATGCTCTAGAACACAGGTTCTCAAACTCGGTCCTCATGACCCCACACAGTGCATGTTTTGCAGGTCTCCTCACAGAATTGCAAGTGAAATAATTAGCTCCACCTGTGGACCTTATAAAATGTGTCTGAGTAATTAATACACCTGTGCACCTGCTGGGTTACCTGCAAAACATGCACTGTGTGGGGTCCTGAGGACCGAGTTTGAGAACCCCTGCTCTAGAAGATGGACTTCCCTCAGACATTTCCCAGGAAAGTCACATTGCAAAAATCAGAGAAAAGCTGCTTCTTACTTAGGTGAGGCAGTTTTGGATGCTGGTGTCCTGGCGTCAGAGGCATAGGCTACCTCAGTGCTTGCATGACGCATTGTCTGGCTCTGATCGTGGAAAGTGGACATGGATTCTAAAATGGCCTTAGAATTCTTACCTTTCACAGGGGATATCTAAAATCGTGGCCTCATTAGTTGCCGTTAAAACGGCTTTCCAGACCTCAGTCCCTACACCACATGCTCGGACCTCCACTTTTCATACCTTTCGCCCACAAGCCAAAAAAAAGTCATTCCCTAGACAAACGTCTACTAAATCTACAAAACCTAGGTCAAAGCAGGCATGGGCTGCAAGACAGCCCTTCACAAAACATGACAACAAGACCAAGACCACAGCCTGAGAGTTTGCACATGCCTGGTGCCAGACTACAACAGACACCTGTGTGCAAGAAGTCATCTCTCAAGGGTACGTGGTCTCATTCAAGAGATGGCCCCCAACAAACAAGGCCCCTCTTCATACCCCAGCAAGGCTTCAGCCCCGCAGAAGGTTATTCAATCCTTCCTGCAATCATGAGTACAAGTCCTGTGCTTAAACCTCAAATCTCTCAACAAATTTATTAGAGTACCCAAGTCCCATATGGAAACCCTACATTCCATTATTCTAGCAATGGAGCTGGGGGACTTCACCTGCTTACCTGCATGTCCCTATATTACCTTCTCACCAACAATTTTTACTGTTTGCTATTCTTTACCAACATTACCAATTTCAGGCATTGCCTTTTGGACTTTCCACTGCACTCAGGATATTTTCCAAAATATTGGTAGTTATGGTGGCACAGTTATGTCATCAATGAGTCAGACTACTTCCTTATCTGGATGACCTGCTCCTCCTGGCGCACTCCCTGGAGGTCCTAAACTATCATCTCCAGCTATTACCTTCCTACAACAAAATGGCTGGCTCATCAATTGGAAGATGTCATCCCTCATACCTTCACAGTGCATGATACATCTGGGAGCTCTCTTGGAATCTCGAGTGCAGAGACTTTTCCTGACCCCAGACAAAATATTAACATTACAGCAAACGATATGCCACTTGCTCGTCGTGTGTCCATACACTTGGCCAAGCAAGTCCTGGGATCCATGGTCTCCACCTTTGACATGGTGGAGTACGCCCAGTTCCTCTAGAACACATGATACTAATCTACTGGCTCCAGATGAAACACCTGGACAAGGGGTGACCTTTCTGGATTCCGGATTGGGTACTTCTGACCATGGATGCCAGTTTCCGCGGGTGGGGCACAGTAACCGGACAATTCTCCTTTCAGGGCCATTGGAGCCTGGCACAAAACCAGCTCACCAATCAGTGTCCTGGGGTTATGAGCTGTCTACAGAGCACTAATTCTGGCACATGAAGTTCTTCAGGGCAAACCTGTACAAATCCAGTCAAACGACACCACAGCAGTAGCTTACCTAAACCATCAGGGAAGCATCCGCAGTCGATTGGCAATGAAGAAAGTGACTTACCTTCTTTGGTGGGCTGAACATGACCTTCCAGCCATCTCAGAGGTATTCATACCAGGAGTACTGAACTGGGAAGCAGACTTCCTCAGCCATCACAATGTACATGTCGTAGAGTGGTCGCTACACCTGGAGATCTTCCAGCTCTTGGTGGGGCAAGCCGGATATCAACCTCATGTCCTCCAGACACAGCCGCAAGGTTCCAGTATATGGGTCCAAGACGAGAGATCCCGATGCAGCCTTTGTGGATGCCCTGGCTTTGTGGTGAACCTTCCATCTGCCATATGCCTTTCCTCTGATTTCTTTCGTGGGTTCTTAAGAAGTTCAAACAAGAAGGAGGAGAAAGCCCCATCATCAGGACCGTACAAGTACTTGTATGGTCCTGACGATGGGGTGGTCACTCCAAAACATTTGTTAATACAATTTTTTTTACTGCGGTCGAAACTGCCTCCAGTGGCATTCTTCTGGGAATGATATATATATATATATTGTAACAGGAGACTTGCTAGAAATGTGCTCTGCTACAAAAATCCACCAACGACCAACTCCAGGCTTGTGCAAAAACAACAAATACCTTTTATTCAGTTTGCTCAAAAACAAAGATATACATAAAAGAAAGATCACTGTCGTTAGTATAAACAACCAGGGAGGTTAGGCTCTGCCTCACTCCCTATTACTTAATAAGGAACCCTTCAGGTCCCGGCATCCTGACACTAGTGGCCCAGCCCTCTGGATCCCACTGTCCCTAGCAGGCCTATCACCTGGACACTAATTGCCTTCAGGAGCCCTGACTCATGGCAGAGACTCTGCTTTACACCCAGCACCCAGGTGCTGGATGATGAAGCAGCTTCTTGGTCTAAGAAGCCTTTAAGACCTGGTCTCGGGCTAAATAGATGGGAACCTGGTCCATCCACACTTCCCATCCACCCCCAGGACCCTGTGTGTAGCTTACAAGTGGCAAAGTACCTCTCCTGCCACATACCCTTTCCCTCAGCTTTTCCTAGCTCAGAAAAGCGGCATGTGACATTGGCAAGGTTTCACATTTGCCAATTACTTTGGACTGACAAATCTTTGGGACATAACTTGGGCCCATACACCCGGGTCCCAAGTTCCTCTTCCCAAGTACACATCCTTTTAACTGGCCTTGGAATCTATTTCCATTAAAGGTTGGTGGCACCGACTCCACTGTGCCACCTTCCCTTTCCCTCCACTTTGGCATAGTGGCCAAAGTGGTCATTTTAATGGACAACTTCCTGTTGCCCTCTAAAGTTCCCCTTCTCTTCACCTTTACACCTTTAGGGAAGTTTCCCTTATCGGGCTCGGTCATTTACAGTACATGACGGGCCATAGGTTGGTTTGAATAGGTGGGCGATGCTTGCTCCAGGTGTACTTGCAGATGTCCTCCACTGGGTTCCCGCCGAATATCACGAGTACAGTAATTACAGTAGATTATGAATATTGTATTCCTGTGCATATCTATGCGCAGGATCATGCTATAATCTGCAAACTGTGATCGGAATGTTGCCCTTGAAATACTGTACATGTGGATATCAAACACTGTGGGGTAAATTTACTAACATTCGTAATTTTCCGTTTGAGGTCAAAGTTCAATCACGAATGACATCGAAAGTGTAATTATGCAACTTTTTGAATTTATTACGACTAATTTACTAAGCTGCCGTATTCTGCATTTTCGGTTTTTCCGATGTCGATGTCATTCGTTTTTTTAGGCAGTGTTTTACGTGAGTGACTTGTAAAACACTGCCGACTTTAATACAATGAATCTCAGCCGGATCTGAGAGATCCGTGCTGGGCTTCATTGTGCACCTTGTAAAAAAAAAAAAAAAATGTTTAAACTTTAAAAAAAAAATTGCGTGGGGTCCCCCCTCCTAAGCCAAACCAGCCTCGGGCTCTTTGAGCCGGCCCTGGTTGCAAAAATATGGGGAAAAAATTGACAGGGGTTCCCCCATATTTAAACAACCAGCACCGGGCTCTGCGCCTGGTCCTGGTTCCAAAAATACGGGGGACAAAAAGCGTAGGGGTCCCCCGTATTTTTTAAACCAGCACCGGGCTCCACTAGCTGGACAGATAATGCCACAGCCGGGGGTCACTTTTATACAGCGCCCTGCGGCCGTGGCATTAAATACCCAACTAGTCACCCCTGGCCGGGGTACCCTGGAGGAGTGGGAACCCCTTAAATCAAGGGGTCCCCCCCTCCAGCCACTCAAGGGCCAGGGGTGAAGCCTGAGGCTGTCCCCCCCATCCAAGGGCTGCGGATGGGGGGCTGATAGCCTTTGTTGAAAGTGTTGAATATTGTTTTTAGTAGCAGTACTACAAGTCCCAGCAAGCCTCCCCCGCAAGCTGGTACTTGGAGAACCACAAGTACCAGCATGCGGTGGAAAACCGGGCCCGCTGGTACCTGTAGTACTACTACTAAAAAAATACCCCAATAAAGACATAAGACACACACCTTGAAAGTATAACTTTAATACATACATCCACACCACCATATACACATACTTACCTTATGTTCACACGAGGGTCGGTCCTCTTCTCCATGTAGAATCCATGGTGTACCTGTTGAAAAAATTATACTCACAAAATCCAGGGTAGAAGGCTCTTCTTCTTGTAATCCATTTGTAATCCACGTACTTGTCAAAATAAAAAAACGGACACCCGACCTCGAACTGAAAGGGGCCCCATGTTTTCACATGGGACCCCTTTCCCCGAATGCCAGAAACCCCCTCTGACTGATGTCTAAGAGGGTTTCATCAGCCAATCAGGGAGCGCCACATTGTGGCACCCTCCTGATTGGCTGTGTGCTCCTGTACTGTATGACAGGCAGCACACGGCAGTGTTACAATGTAGCGCCTATGCGCTCCATTATAACCAATGGTGGGAACTTTGTGGTCAGCGGTGAGGTTACTTTCGGTCAGAGAGTCAGACAAAAGAGATTCCTTCTTCTCCAGCTTTTGCGTTAAGGTGTTCACCTGCTCTTGAAGAAAATCAAATTTTTCCTTAAGCTCTTCTAGCTCCTGGTCCTTTAATTGAACATTCCTCTCAAGGTCACTTATCGTGTGACACAAAAAAAAAAGGTTCCATGCTAAAATATTCCCCAAGATCTGGATTACTCCCCAATAAACTCTCCACTTCACCCTCCAACTGTGGGGCATTAACAGGGTCACATAAATTCCTGACCTGAGGTGTTAGAGCTGTCACACCTTTTGTTTTGTTTTAGCATGAATTCTCTTTTTGTTACCAATTTGAAGAGACACTTCAGAATATGCTGTATATCTGAGAATCTGTATTCACCCTGTTACCTTTGAAAACTGTAAGTGAAAGAGAAAATAAAAATTTCCTTTTTTCTCTTTTTAGCACAGATTAAGCTTTTAACAAAGCACTGAAATGTAGCATGTACATAGTGGTCCCAAATACCTTACACTGGTAGTGCAAACAAACAACTCCTCCCTTCAGGCTCTTAAAACTAGAACTCAGGGGTTGCTGGGACACATAGTGCCACAAAATTTCTCTATTTAAATAGAACCACATTTATAAAAGGTTTCAACTTTGCTTGATTGGTCTTAATAAGCTAATTAACAGGGACACCATACTCCCATTACCAGATTTTGCAGGCACAGGTAAAAATAAGCTTGGAAAAGAAATTCAGCTGTTCGCAACCCCTTAGAGCAAATCAACACAGCTACTTTCAATGAATGGAGCTAAGCATATAAGACAGAACAGGCCATGAGCACTGTTTAACCTCTTTGCTGCCAATGCAAACCTTTGCACCAAAATCAAACACATTCAGTTTAAACAAAACATAATATTATTTTTACCCCATGGGATTGGGTTTAACCACTACTCACAACGGGTGTAGTACTGGTGACCGGCGGTCTCCTGACCGCCGGTCACCTTACCGACGCCGGGATCCCGGCAGCATACCGACGCCGGGATCCCGGCGGGGAGGGGCGAGTGCAGCAAGCCCCTTGCGGGCTCGGTGGTGACCTGCGGTCGCCACGGGTTCTATTCCCACTCTATGGGTGTCGTGGACACCCACGAGTGGAAATAGTCCATGTTGGTCGGCATGCCGACCATCAAGGATTGTGAGCCGTCGGGCTCACAGAGGAGGTCATGTGACTGTCGGTCAGCTGACCGACGGTCACATGAATACCACCCCTCACAACACCCTTGGTCTAGTACTTATGCCCATGAGCTTAGCTTGGTCTGGAGTTCGCTGGTATGTGTGCCGCTACCTTGCGGCTGTTGGGTCCTCTGTCACGTGTGACATGACTAGCAGAAGGGCCCCACGTTGGGCACCATTTGTAACAGGAGTCTTGTTAGAATGTGCTCTGCTACAAAAATCCACCAATGACGACTCCAGTATTGTGCAAAAATAACAAATACCTTTTATTCAGGTAGCTCAAAAACAAAGACATACAAAAAAGAAAGATCACTGTCTCTAGTATAAACTACCAAGGACGTTAGGGCCTGCCTCACTCCCTCTTACTTAATAAGGAACCCTTCAGGTCCCGGCATCCTGACACTAGTGCCCCAGCCCTCCGAATCCCACTGTCCCTATCAGGTCTATCACCTGGACACTAACTGCCTTCAGGAGCCCTGACTCATGGGAGAGACTCTGCATTTAACCCAGCACCCAGGTGCTGGATGATGAAGCAGCTTCTTGGGCTAAGAAGCCTATAAGACCTGGTCTGGGCCAAATGGATGGGAATCTGGTCCATCCACACTTCCCATCCACCCCCAGGACCCTGTGTATAGCTTAAAGGTGGCAAAGTACCTCTCCTGCCACAATAGACATAGAGATAGATAGATAGATAGATAGATAGATAGATAGATAGATAGATAGATAGATAGATAGATATAGACATAGAGATAGATAGATAAACATAGAGACAGATAGACACAAATACAGATAGACATCGAGATAGACAGACATAGAGATAGATATGAGATAGACATAGAGATAGATAGATAGATAGATATGAGATAGATAGTCAGAGATATATATAAATAGAGAGATAGATAGATAGATAGATATGAGATACATAGACAGAGATAGATAGACATACACATAGATATGAGATAGACATAAAGATAGATAGGAGATAGACATAGAGATAGATAGATATGAGATAGATATACATATAGATAGACATAGAGGTAGATAGATAGAGATAGAAATACAGACAGGTAGATGGATAGACATAGAGATAGATAGTGATAGATAGATAGATAGATAGATAGATAGATATGAGATAGATAGACAGAGATGTATAGACAGATGAAATCGATAGACATAGAGATAGATAGATAGATGTGAGATACATACAGATATAGATAGATAGACATATAGATAGATATGAGATAAATAGATAAACATAGAGATAGATAGACATAGAGATAGATAGATAGATAGATATGAGATAGATATACATATAGATAGACATAGAGGTAGATAGATAGAGATAGAAATACAGATAGGTAGATGGATAGACATAGAGATAGATAGTAATAGAGATAGATAGATAGATAGATAGATAGATAGATAGATAGATAGATAGATAGACAGAGATGTATAGACAGATGAGATCGATAGACATAGAGATAGATAGATAGATGTGAGATACATACAGATATAGATAGATAGACATATAGATAGATATGAGATAAATAGATAAACATAGAGATAGATAGACATAGAGATAGATAGATAGATAGATAGATATGAGATAGATATACATATAGATAGACATAGAGGTAGATAGATAGAGATAGAAATACAGATAGGTAGATGGATAGACATAGAGATAGATAGTAATAGACATAGATAGATAGATAGATAGATAGATAGATAGATAGATAGATAGATATGAGATAGATAGACAGAGATGTATAGACAGATGAGATCGATAGACATAGAGATAGATAGATAGATGTGAGATACATACAGATATAGATAGATAGACATATAGATAGATATGAGATAAATAGATAAACATAGAGATAGATAGACATAGAGATAGATAGATAGATACGAGATAGATATACATATAGATAGACATAGAGGTAGATAGATAGAGATAGAAATACAGATAGGTAGACAGATAGACATAGAGATAGATAGTAATAGACAGAGATAGATAGATAGATAGATAGATAGATAGATAGATAGATATGAGATAGATAGACATAGTGATGTATAGACAGATGAAATCGATAGACATAGAGATAGATAGATAGATAGATAGATAGATAGATAGATAGATAGATAGATGTGAGATACATACAGATATAGATAGATAGACATATAGATAGATATGAGATAAATAGATAAACATAGAGATAGATAGACAGATACGAGATAGATAGACAGTGATAGACAGATAGATATGAGATAGATAGATAGATACATATAGATAGATATAAATGAGATAGATAGACGTACAGATAGATAGATAGATAGATAGATAGATAGATAGATATGAGATAAATAAACATAGAGATAGATATTAGATAGATAGATAGATAGATATAGATAGACAGATATGAGATAGATAGACATAGAGTTAGATATGAGATAAATAGATAGACATAGATAGATAGATAGATAGATAGATATATATGTGAGTCATGAGTATAATTCACTTCCAGTTCCTGGCTCAGGCTCCACAAGTCCTCACTGCTGCTGCATACAGCTCCCCTCCCGTCCATCCCGCCTCCTCCCAGCAAGCACAGCGGAGAGAGGGGGGATAGCTGAGTAGCGTCACTGCTAAGGATGGTGCACCAAATACAGTGCGCTGCTGCGGCTCCCGAGTCCCCCTCTCTCCTCCTTCCTCCATAGATGTGCCCCTGCTCCTCTCCGGCAGCCCGCAGAACACAGCGTCAGGTAGCATGTAATGAATCAGTCTGACTCATTACATGTCGCTGGCTGCTGCGGCTCCCGAGTCCCCCTCCCTCCTCCTTCCTCCATAGATGTGCCCCTGCTCCTCTCCGGCAGCCCGCAGAACACAGCGTCAGGTAGCATGTAATGAATCAGTCTGACTCATTACATGTCGCTGGCTGCTGCGGCTCCCGAGTCCCCCTCTCTCCTCCTTCCTCCATAGATGTGCCCCTGCTCCTCTCCGGCAGCCCGCAGAACAGAGCGTCAGGTAGCATGTAATGAGTCAGTCTGACTCCTTACATGTCGCTGGCTGCTGCGGCTCCTGAGTCCCCCTCTCTCCTCCTTCCTCCATAGATGTGCCCCTGCTCCTCTCCGGCAGCCCGCAGAACAGAGTGTCAGGTAGCATGTAATGAATCAGTCTGACTCATTACATGTCGCTGGCTGCTGCGGCTCCAGAGTCCCCCTCTCTCCTCCTTCCTCCATAGATGTGCCCCTGCTCCTCTACGGCAGCCCGCAGAACAGAGCGTCAGGTAGCATGTAATGAATCAGTCTGACTCCTTACATGTCGCTGGCTGCTGCGGCTCCTGAGTCCCCCTCTCTCCTCCTTCCTCCATAGATGTGCGCCTGCTCCTCTACGGCAGCCCGCAGAACACAGCGTCAGGTAGCATGTAATGAATCAGTCTGACTCATTACATGTCGCTGGCTGCTGCGGCTCCCGAGTCCCCCTCTCTCCTCCTTCCTCCATAGATGTGCCCCTGCTCCTCTCCGGCAGCCCGCAGAACACAGTGTCAGGTAGCATGTAATGAATCAGTCTGACTCATTACATGTCGCTGGCTGCTGCGGCTCCTGAGTCCCCCTCTCTCCTCCTTCCTCCATAGATGTGCCCCTGCTCCTCTACGGCAGCCCGCAGAACAGAGCGTCAGGTAGCATGTAATGAATCAGTCTGACTCATTACATGTCGCTGGCTGCTGCGGCTCCTGAGTCCCCCTCTCTCCTCCTTCCTCCATAGATGTGCCCCTGCTCCTCTACGGCAGCCCGCAGAACACAGCGTCAGGTAGCATGTAATGAGTCAGTCTGACTCATAACATGTCGCTGGCTGCTGCGGCTCCCGAGTCCCCCTCTCTTCTCCTTCCTCCATAGATGTGCCCCTGCTCCTCTACGGCAGCCCGCAGAACAGAGCGTCAGGTAGCATGTAATGAATCAGTCTGACTCCTTACATGTCGCTGGCTGCTGCGGCTCCCGAGTCCCCCTCTCTCCTCCTTCCTCCATAGATGTGCCCCTGCTCCTCTCCGGCAGCCCGCAGAACACAGCGTCAGGTAGCATGTAATGAATCAGTCTGACTCATTACATGTCGCTGGCTGCTGCGGCTCCTGAGTCCCCCTCTCTCCTCCTTCCTCCATAGATGTGCCCCTGCTCCTCTACGGCAGCCCGCAGAACAGAGCGTCAGGTAGCATGTAATGAATCAGTCTGACTCATTACATGTCGCTGGCTGCTGCGGCTCCTGAGTCCCCCTCTCTCCTCCTTCCTCCATAGATGTGCCCCTGCTCCTCTACGGCAGCCCGCAGAACACAGCGTCAGGTAGCATGTAATGAGTCAGTCTGACTCATAACATGTCGCTGGCTGCTGCGGCTCCCGAGTCCCCCTCTCTTCTCCTTCCTCCATAGATGTGCCCCTGCTCCTCTACGGCAGCCCGCAGAACAGAGCGTCAGGTAGCATGTAATGAATCAGTCTGACTCATTACATGTCGCTGGCTGCTGCGGCTCCCGAGTCCCCCTCTCTTCTCCTTCCTCCATAGATGTGCCCCTGCTCCTCTACGGCAGCCCGCAGAACAGAGCGTCAGGTAGCATGTAATGAATCAGTCTGACTCATTACATGTCGCTGGCTGCTGCGGCTCCCGAGTCCCCCTCTCTTCTCCTTCCTCCATAGATGTGCCCCTGCTCCTCTACGGCAGCCCGCAGAACAGAGCGTCAGGTAGCATGTAATGAATCAGTCTGACTCATTACATGTCGCTGGCTGCTGCGGCTCCCGAGTCCCCCTCTCTTCTCCTTCCTCCATAGATGTGCCCCTGCTCCTCTCCGGCAGCCCGCAGAACACAGCGTCAGGTAGCATGTAATGAATCAGTCTGACTCATTACATGTCGCTGGCTGCTGCGGCTCCCGAGTCCCCCTCTCTTCTCCTTCCTCCATAGATGTGCCCCTGCTCCTCTACGGCAGCCCGCAGAACAGAGCGTCAGGTAGCATGTAATGAATCAGTCTGACTCATTACATGTCGCTGGCCGCTGCGGCTCCCGAGTCCCCCTCTCTTCTCCTTCCTCCATAGATGGGCCCCTGCTCCTCTCCGGCATCCCGCAGAACAGAGCGTCAGGTAGCATGTAATAAATCAGTCTGACTCATTACATGTCGCTGGCTGCTGCGGCTCCCGAGTCCCCCTCTCTCCTCCTTCCTCCATAGATGTGCCCCTGCTCCTCTCCGGCAGCCCGCAGAACACAGCGTCAGGTAGCATGTAATGAGTCAGTCTGACTCATAACATGTCGCTGGCTGCTGCGGCTCCCGAGTCCCCCTCTCTTCTCCTTCCTCCATAGATGTGCCCCTGCTCCTCTACGGCAGCCCGCAGAACACAGCGTCAGGTAGCATGTAATGAGTCAGTCTGACTCATAACATGTCGCTGGCTGCTGCGGCTCCCGAGTCCCCCTCTCTTCTCCTTCCTCCATAGATGTGCCCCTGCTCCTCTACGGCAGCCCGCAGAACAGAGCGTCAGGTAGCATGTAATGAATCAGTCTGACTCATTACATGTCGCTGGCTGCTGCGGCTCCCGAGTCCCCCTCTCTTCTCCTTCCTCCATAGATGTGCCCCTGCTCCTCTCCGGCAGCCCGCAGAACAGAGCGTCAGGTAGCATGTAATGAATCAGTCTGACTCATTACATGTCGCTGGCTGCTGCGGCTCCCGAGTCCCCCTCTCTTCTCCTTCCTCCATAGATGTGCCCCTGCTCCTCTCCGGCAGCCCGCAGAACACAGCGTCAGGTAGCATGTAATGAATCAGTCTGACTCATTACATGTCGCTGGCTGCTGCGGCTCCCGAGTCCCCCTCTCTTCTCCTTCCTCCATAGATGTGCCCCTGCTCCTCTACGGCAGCCCGCAGAACAGAGCGTCAGGTAGCATGTAATGAATCAGTCTGACTCATTACATGTCGCTGGCCGCTGCGGCTCCCGAGTCCCCCTCTCTTCTCCTTCCTCCATAGATGGGCCCCTGCTCCTCTCCGGCATCCCGCAGAACAGAGCGTCAGGTAGCATGTAATAAATCAGTCTGACTCATTACATGTCGCTGGCTGCTGCGGCTCCCGAGTCCCCCTCTCTCCTCCTTCCTCCATAGATGTGCCCCTGCTCCTCTCCGGCAGCCCGCAGAACACAGCGTCAGGTAGCATGTAATGAGTCAGTCTGACTCATAACATGTCGCTGGCTGCTGCGGCTCCCGAGTCCCCCTCTCTTCTCCTTCCTCCATAGATGTGCCCCTGCTCCTCTACGGCAGCCCGCAGAACAGAGCGTCAGGTAGCATGTAATGAATCAGTCTGACTCATTACATGTCGCTGGCTGCTGCGGCTCCCGAGTCCCCCTCTCTTCTCCTTCCTCCATAGATGTGCCCCTGCTCCTCTACGGCAGCCCGCAGAACAGAGCGTCAGGTAGCATGTAATGAATCAGTCTGACTCATTACATGTCGCTGGCTGCTGCGGCTCCCGAGTCCCCCTCTCTTCTCCTTCCTCCATAGATGGGCCCCTGCTCCTCTCCGGCATCCCGCAGAACAGAGCGTCAGGTAGCATGTAATAAATCAGTCTGACTCATTACATGTCGCTGGCTGCTGCGGCTCCCGAGTCCCCCTCTCTCCTCCTTCCTCCATAGATGTGCCCCTGCTCCTCTCCGGCAGCCCGCAGAACACAGCGTCAGGTAGCATGTAATGAGTCAGTCTGACTCATAACATGTCGCTGGTTGCTGCGGCTCCTGAGTCCCCCTCTCTCCTCCTTCCTCCATAGATGGGCCCCTGCTCCTCTCCGGCAGCCGGCAGAACAGAGCGTCAGGTAGCATGTAATGAGTCAGTCTGACTCATAACATGTCGCTGGCTGCTGCGGCTCCCGAGTCCCCCTCTCTTCTCCTTCCTCCATAGATGTGCCCCTGCTCCTCTACGGCAGCCCGCAGAACAGAGCGTCAGGTAGCATGTAATGAATCAGTCTGACTCATTACATGTCGCTGGCTGCTGCGGCTCCCGAGTCCCCCTCTCTTCTCCTTCCTCCATAGATGTGCCCCTGCTCCTCTACGGCAGCCCGCAGAACAGAGCGTCAGGTAGCATGTAATGAATCAGTCTGACTCATTACATGTCGCTGGCTGCTGCGGCTCCCGAGTCCCCCTCTCTTCTCCTTCCTCCATAGATGTGCCCCTGCTCCTCTACGGCAGCCCGCAGAACAGAGCGTCAGGTAGCATGTAATGAATCAGTCTGACTCATTACATGTCGCTGGCTGCTGCGGCTCCCGAGTCCCCCTCTCTTCTCCTTCCTCCATAGATGTGCCCCTGCTCCTCTACGGCAGCCCGCAGAACAGAGCGTCAGGTAGCATGTAATGAATCAGTCTGACTCATTACATGTCGCTGGCTGCTGCGGCTCCCGAGTCCCCCTCTCTTCTCCTTCCTCCATAGATGTGCCCCTGCTCCTCTACGGCAGCCCGCAGAACAGAGCGTCAGGTAGCATGTAATGAATCAGTCTGACTCATTACATGTCGCTGGCCGCTGCGGCTCCCGAGTCCCCCTCTCTTCTCCTTCCTCCATAGATGGGCCACTGCTCCTCTCCGGCATCCCGCAGAACAGAGCGTCAGGTAGCATGTAATAAATCAGTCTGACTCATTACATGTCGCTGGCTGCTGCGGCTCCCGAGTCCCCCTCTCTTCTCCTTCCTCCATAGATGTGCCCCTGCTCCTCTACGGCAGCCCGCAGAACAGAGCGTCAGGTAGCATGTAATGAATCAGTCTGACTCATTACATGTCGCTGGCTGCTGCGGCTCCCGAGTCCCCCTCTCTTCTCCTTCCTCCATAGATGTGCCCCTGCTCCTCTCCGGCAGCCCGCAGAACACAGCGTCAGGTAGCATGTAATGAATCAGTCTGACTCATTACATGTCGCTGGCCGCTGCGGCTCCCGAGTCCCCCTCTCTTCTCCTTCCTCCATAGATGGGCCCCTGCTCCTCTCCGGCATCCCGCAGAACAGAGCGTCAGGTAGCATGTAATAAATCAGTCTGACTCATTACATGTCGCTGGCTGCTGCGGCTCCCGAGTCCCCCTCTCTCCTCCTTCCTCCATAGATGTGCCCCTGCTCCTCTCCGGCAGCCCGCAGAACACAGCGTCAGGTAGCATGTAATGAGTCAGTCTGACTCATAACATGTCGCTGGCTGCTGCGGCTCCCGAGTCCCCCTCTCTTCTCCTTCCTCCATAGATGTGCCCCTGCTCCTCTACGGCAGCCCGCAGAACACAGCGTCAGGTAGCATGTAATGAGTCAGTCTGACTCATAACATGTCGCTGGCTGCTGCGGCTCCCGAGTCCCCCTCTCTTCTCCTTCCTCCATAGATGTGCCCCTGCTCCTCTACGGCAGCCCGCAGAACAGAGCGTCAGGTAGCATGTAATGAATCAGTCTGACTCATTACATGTCGCTGGCTGCTGCGGCTCCCGAGTCCCCCTCTCTTCTCCTTCCTCCATAGATGTGCCCCTGCTCCTCTACGGCAGCCCGCAGAACAGAGCGTCAGGTAGCATGTAATGAATCAGTCTGACTCATTACATGTCGCTGGCTGCTGCGGCTCCCGAGTCCCCCTCTCTTCTCCTTCCTCCATAGATGTGCCCCTGCTCCTCTCCGGCAGCCCGCAGAACACAGCGTCAGGTAGCATGTAATGAATCAGTCTGACTCATTACATGTCGCTGGCTGCTGCGGCTCCCGAGTCCCCCTCTCTTCTCCTTCCTCCATAGATGTGCCCCTGCTCCTCTACGGCAGCCCGCAGAACAGAGCGTCAGGTAGCATGTAATGAATCAGTCTGACTCATTACATGTCGCTGGCTGCTGCGGCTCCCGAGTCCCCCTCTCTTCTCCTTCCTCCATAGATGTGCCCCTGCTCCTCTACGGCAGCCCGCAGAACAGAGCGTCAGGTAGCATGTAATGAATCAGTCTGACTCATTACATGTCGCTGGCTGCTGCGGCTCCCGAGTCCCCCTCTCTTCTCCTTCCTCCATAGATGGGCCCCTGCTCCTCTCCGGCATCCCGCAGAACAGAGCGTCAGGTAGCATGTAATTAATCAGTCTGACTCATTACATGTCGCTGGCTGCTGCGGCTCCCGAGTCCCCCTCTCTCCTCCTTCCTCCATAGATGTGCCCCTGCTCCTCTCCGGCAGCCCGCAGAACACAGCGTCAGGTAGCATGTAATGAGTCAGTCTGACTCATAACATGTCGCTGGTTGCTGCGGCTCCCGAGTCCCCCTCTCTTCTCCTTCCTCCATAGATGTGCCCCTGCTCCTCTCCGGCAGCCTGCAGAACACAGCGTCAGGTAGCATGTAATGAGTCAGTCTGACTCATAACATGTCGCTGGCTGCTGCGGCTCCCGAGTCCCCCTCTCTTCTCCTTCCTCCATAGATGTGCCCCTGCTCCTCTACGGCAGCCCGCAGAACAGAGCGTCAGGTAGCATGTAATGAATCAGTCTGACTCATTACATGTCGCTGGCTGCTGCGGCTCCCGAGTCCCCCTCTCTTCTCCTTCCTCCATAGATGTGCCCCTGCTCCTCTACGGCAGCCCGCAGAACAGAGCGTCAGGTAGCATGTAATGAATCAGTCTGACTCATTACATGTCGCTGGCTGCTGCGGCTCCCGAGTCCCCCTCTCTTCTCCTTCCTCCATAGATGTGCCCCTGCTCCTCTCCGGCAGCCCGCAGAACACAGCGTCAGGTAGCATGTAATGAGTCAGTCTGACTCATAACATGTCGCTGGCTGCTGCGGCTCCCGAGTCCCCCTCTCTTCTCCTTCCTCCATAGATGTGCCCCTGCTCCTCTACGGCAGCCCGCAGAACAGAGCGTCAGGTAGCATGTAATGAATCAGTCTGACTCATTACATGTCGCTGGCTGCTGCGGCTCCCGAGTCCCCCTCTCTTCTCCTTCCTCCATAGATGGGCCCCTGCTCCTCTCCGGCATCCCACAGAACAGAGCGTCAGGTAGCATGTAATAAATCAGTCTGACTCATTACATGTCGCTGGCTGCTGCGGCTCCCGAGTCCCCCTCTCTCCTCCTTCCTCCATAGATGTGCCCCTGCTCCTCTCCGGCAGCCCGCAGAACCACAGCGTCAGGTAGCATGTAATGAGTCAGTCTGACTCATAACATGTCGCTGGCTGCTGCGGCTCCCGAGTCCCCCTCTCTTCTCCTTCCTCCATAGATGTGCCCCTGCTCCTCTACGGCAGCCCGCAGAACAGAGCGTCAGGTAGCATGTAATGAATCAGTCTGACTCATTACATGTCGCTGGCTGCTGCGGCTCCCGAGTCCCCCTCTCTTCTCCTTCCTCCATAGATGTGCCCCTGCTCCTCTCCGGCAGCCCGCAGAACAGAGCGTCAGGTAGCATGTAATGAATCAGTCTGACTCATTACATGTCGCTGGCTGCTGCGGCTCCCGAGTCCCCCTCTCTCCTCCTTCCTCCATAGATGTGCCCCTGCTCCTCTCCGGCAGCCCGCAGAACACAGCGTCAGGTAGCATGTAATGAGTCAGTCCTGACTCATAACATGTCGCTGGCTGCTGCGGCTCCCGAGTCCCCCTCTCTTCTCCTTCCTCCATAGATGTGCCCCTGCTCCTCTACGGCAGCCCGCAGAACAGAGCGTCAGGTAGCATGTAATGAATCAGTCTGACTCATTACATGTCGCTGGCTGCTGCGGCTCCCGAGTCCCCCTCTCTTCTCCTTCCTCCATAGATGTGCCCCTGCTCCTCTACGGCAGCCCGCAGAACAGAGCGTCAGGTAGCATGTAATGAATCAGTCTGACTCATTACATGTCGCTGGCTGCTGCGGCTCCCGAGTCCCCCTCTCTTCTCCTTCCTCCATAGATGTGCCCCTGCTCCTCTCCGGCAGCCCGCAGAACACAGCGTCAGGTAGCATGTAATGAATCAGTCTGACTCATTACATGTCGCTGGCTGCTGCGGCTCCCGAGTCCCCTCTCTTCTCCTTCCTCCATAGATGTGCCCCTGCTCCTCTACGGCAGCCCGCAGAACAGAGCGTCAGGTAGCATGTAATGAATCAGTCTGACTCATTACATGTCGCTGGCTGCTGCGGCTCCCGAGTCCCCCTCTCCTTCTCCTTCCTCCATAGATGTGCCCCTGCTCCTCTACGGCAGCCCGCAGAACAGAGCGTCAGGTAGCATGTAATGAATCAGTCTGACTCATTACATGTCGCTGGCTGCTGCGGCTCCCGAGTCCCCCTCTCTTCTCCTTCCTCCATAGATGGGCCCCTGCTCCTCTCCGGCATCCCGCAGAACAGAGCGTCAGGTAGCATGTAATAAATCAGTCTGACTCATTACATGTCGCTGGCTGCTGCGGCTCCCGAGTCCCCCTCTCTCCTCCTTCCTCCATAGATGTGCCCCTGCTCCTCTCCGGCAGCCCGCAGAACACAGCGTCAGGTAGCATGTAATGAGTCAGTCTGACTCCTTACATGTCGCTGGCTGCTGCGGCTCCCGAGTCCCCCTCTCTTCTCCTTCCTCCATAGATGTGCCCCTGCTCCTCTACGGCAGCCCGCAGAACAGAGCGTCAGGTAGCATGTAATGAATCAGTCTGACTCATTACATGTCGCTGGCTGCTGCGGCTCCCGAGTCCCCCTCTCTTCTCCTTCCTCCATAGATGTGCCCCTGCTCCTCTACGGCAGCCCGCAGAACAGAGCGTCAGGTAGCATGTAATGAATCAGTCTGACTCATTACATGTCGCTGGCTGCTGCGGCTCCCGAGTCCCCCTCTCTTCTCCTTCCTCCATAGATGGGCCCCTGCTCCTCTCCGGCATCCCGCAGAACAGAGCGTCAGGTAGCATGTAATAAATCAGTCTGACTCATTACATGTCGCTGGCTGCTGCGGCTCCCGAGTCCCCCTCTCTCCTCCTTCCTCCATAGATGTGCCCCTGCTCCTCTCCGGCAGCCCGCAGAACACAGCGTCAGGTAGCATGTAATGAGTCAGTCTGACTCATTACATGTCGCTGGCTGCTGCGGCTCCTGAGTCCCCCTCTCTCCTCCTTCCTCCATAGATGCCCCTGCTCCTCTACGGCAGCCCGCAGAACAGAGCGTCAGGTAGCATGTAATGAATCAGTCTGACTCATTACATGTCGCTGGCCGCTGCGGCTCCCGAGTCCCCCTCTCTTCTCCTTCCTCCATAGCTGTGCCCCTGCTCCTCTACGGCAGCCCGCAGAACAGAGCGTCAGGTAGCATGTAATGAATCAGTCTGACTCATTACATGTCGCTGGCTGCTGCGGCTCCCGAGTCCCCCTCTCTTCTCCTTCCTCCATAGATGTGCCCCTGCTCCTCTACGGCAGCCCGCAGAACAGAGCGTCAGGTAGCATGTAATGAATCAGTCTGACTCATTACATGTCGCTGGCCGCTGCGGCTCCCGAGTCCCCCTCTCTTCTCCTTCCTCCATAGATGGGCCCCTGCTCCTCTCCGGCATCCCGCAGAACAGAGCGTCAGGTAGCATGTAATAAATCAGTCTGACTCATTACATGTCGCTGGCTGCTGCGGCTCCCGAGTCCCCCTCTCTCCTCCTTCCTCCATAGATGTGCCCCTGCTCCTCTCCGGCAGCCCGCAGAACACAGCGTCAGGTAGCATGTAATGAGTCAGTCTGACTCATACATGTCGCTGGCTGCTGCGGCTCCCGAGTCCCCCTCTCTTCTCCTTCCTCCATAGATGTGCCCCTGCTCCTCTACGGCAGCCCGCAGAACAGAGCGTCAGGTAGCATGTAATGAATCAGTCTGACTCATTACATGTCGCTGGCTGCTGCGGCTCCCGAGTCCCCCTCTCTTCTCCTTCCTCCATAGATGTGCCCCTGCTCCTCTACGGCAGCCCGCAGAACAGAGCGTCAGGTAGCATGTAATGAATCAGTCTGACTCATTACATGTCGCTGGCTGCTGCGGCTCCCGAGTCCCCCCTCTCTTCTCCTTCCTCCATAGATGGGCCCCTGCTCCTCTCCGGCATCCCGCAGAACAGAGCGTCAGGTAGCATGTAATAAATCAGTCTGACTCATTACATGTCGCTGGCTGCTGCGGCTCCCGAGTCCCCCTCTCTCCTCCTTCCTCCATAGATGTGCCCCTGCTCCTCTCCGGCAGCCCGCAGAACACAGCGTCAGGTAGCATGTAATGAGTCAGTCTGACTCATTACATGTCGCTGGCTGCTGCGGCTCCTGAGTCCCCCTCTCTCCTCCTTCCTCCATAGATGTGCCCCTGCTCCTCTACGGCAGCCCGCAGAACAGAGCGTCAGGTAGCATGTAATGAATCAGTCTGACTCATTCATGTCGCTGGCCGCTGCGGCTCCCGAGTCCCCCTCTCTTCTCCTTCCTCCATAGCTGTGCCCCTGCTCCTCTACGGCAGCCCGCAGA